>NC_084613.1:64951282-65088782 GCF_033978795.1 Nerophis ophidion | reverse complement strand
AGTTTACTAAATTAAAATTTTTAATTTCGCCCGGAATTTTCTGTTGAAAACGTTGCGGAATTGTGACGCGTATAATGACGCGTGTTTGTGACGTTATTGGTTGGAGGGGACATAATAGCCAGCACCACTTGCGGCTAAAAGTCGTCTCTTTTCATCGCATAATTACACAGTATTTTGGACATCTGTGATGCTGAATCTTTTGCAATTCGTTCAATTATTAATGGAGAAGTCAAAGTAGAAAGATGGAGGTGGGAAGCTTTAGCCTTTAGCCACACAAACACACGGTGTTTCCTTGTTTAAAATTATCGGAGGTGAAGCTTTACTATGGATCAGAGCGGTCAAGCGAACATGGTTCCCGGCAGGTTTCGGTGAGAAAATTGTGGTAAAAAGTCGCCTCTTACCGGAGAACTGCGGAGCTTGCGCCGTCCATGCAGCTGCCGTGACTTCCCTCAGAGACTGATGTCAACACACCCGTGGACACACCCCTCCGACTGTCAGGTACTATTTAACTCACCAAAACACTAGCAACACAATAGAAAGATAAGGGATTTCCCAGAATTATCCTAGTAAATGTGTCTAAAATCATCTGAATCGCTCCGATTGCATTTTTTGTAACTTTATTTATTTATTTTTTCTAGTCCTTCACTATCAATATCCTCATCCACGAATCTTTCATCCACGCTCAAATTAATGGGAAAATTGTCGCTTTCTCGGTGCGAATAGCTCTTAATGCTGGAGGCTCCCATTATAAACAATGTGAGGATGTGAGAAGCCCTCACACCGGTGACGTCATCGTCTGCTCCTCCTGCTAAAGTCAGGGCTTTTTTATTAGCGACCAGAGTTGCAAACTTTATCGTCGATGTTCTCTACTAAATCCTTTCAGCAAAAATATGGCAATATCGCAAAATGATCAAGTATGACACATAGAATGGACCTGCCATCCCTGTTTAAATAAGAAAATCTAATTTCAGTAGGCCTTTAAGTGATAAAAAATATATATATATTATTGTGGGGCTCTTGGATTTACCAAGATATGGTCAGAATGTCATCCACTTGCTCACAGCAAGGTGTTCGTTATTTGGGAAAACAGTAGGAATGAGTCATTACTCAACACAAGACTGACTCACGGTGTCATGAAAGTATACACCGCACATCTAGCACACGGCAACTCAAACTCAAGGTCAAGGTTTCTTTAATGGTGAAATACTCATGCAGACATTTGCATTTCAGATTTAAGGCAGAATGAAACAAGCAAACACAAATCTTATAAAAAAATGGATCACCAGTATACAGGCACTAGTGTTGTCCCGATACCAATATTTTGGTAGTTTTTTAAATAAAGGGGACCACAAAAAAAATGCATTATTGGCTTTATTTTAACAAAAAATCTTAGGGTACATTAAACATATGTTTCTTATTGCAAGTTTGTCCTTAAATAAAATACTGAACATACAAGACAAGTTGTCTTTTAGTAGTAAGTAAGCAAACAAAGGCTCCTAATTTAGTCTGCTGACATATGCAGTGACATATTGTGTCATTTTCAATTCTATTATTTCATCAAAGTTATTATGGACAAGTGGTAGAAAATTAATTATTAATCTACTTGTTCATTTACTTTTAATGTCAATCAATCATCCATCCTTTTTCTACTGCGTATTCCCTTTTGGGTCGCGGGGGGCGCTGGCGCCTATCTCAGCTACAATCGGGCGGAAGGCGGGGTACACCCTGGACAAGTCGCCACCTCATCACAGGGCCAACACAGACAGACAGACAACAATCACACTCACATTCACACACTAGGGCCAATTTAGTGTTGCCAATCAACCTATCCCCAGGTGCATGTCTTTGGAAGTGGGAGGAAGCCGGAGTACCCGGAGGAAACCCACGCATTCACGGGGAGAACATGCAAACTCCACACAGAAAGATCCCGAGCCTGGATTTGAACCCAGGACTACAGGAACTTCGTATTGTGAGGCAGACGCACTAACCCCTCTTCCACCGTGAAGCCCACTCAGCTCAATCAATCAATCAATTTTTATTTATATAGCCCTAAATAACAAGTGTCTCAAAGGGCTGCAAAAGCCACAACGACATCCTCGGTTCGGATCCCATATAAGGGCAAGGAAAAACTCACAACCCAGTGGGAAGTCAATGTGAATGACTATGAGAGGGCCGCAGATGTGGGTGACAGACCCCCCCACCCTTTTAGGGGATATAGAAATATCTGCTTACTTTCTCTTTTAACATGTTCCATCTACACTTTTGTTAAAATGTAATAATTACTTATTCTGCTGTCTTTTGGATGATACCACAGATTTGGGTATCAATCTGATACCAAGTCGTTACAAGATTCCAGATCCCACATCAGGGCAAGAAAAAACGCAACCCAATGGGATACAATGGGTTGTAAAGGTGAAATTAGAACACTGAAACGCCCTCAGGAAGAGGTGCTTTAAGACATGGCTCGAGAGCTAGCGGCTAACGTCCAGCCCCAGTCTGCAGTGTTTTAGCGACTTCTAAATCACTAATCCTCACCTCCATGGCGACAAATAAAGTAAATTTCTCACAAGTATCATCTCTGGAGGACGAGGAATAGCTAAACATGCTTCACTACACACCATAGGAGGATACGATAGCTCACAGGTGTCACCGCTAACAAAAGCTGGCGCGCCTGAATGTAAACAAACGCCATGGGTGGATCTATACCTGACATCCACTGTAATGATACCAAATACAAGAGCGTATCTCGTCGACACTTCTATGATTACGTTGATATTTTTTTATCATCAAAAAATATTTTATTCCTTTTTTAAAATACACATTATATATATGACTAATGTATGATCCTGTAACTACTTGGTATCAAATCGATACCTAAATTCAAGGTATCATCCAAAACTAATGTAAAGTATCCAAACAACAGAAGAATAAATGATTACTGCATTTTAACAGAAGTGTAGATAGAACATGTGAAAACGGAACATAACCAGATATTAACAGTAAATAAACAAGTGACTTAGTAATTATTTTTACAGCTCGTCCCTCATAATTTTGACAAAATAATAGAATAATTAAATGACACAATATGTTACTGCATATGTCAGTAGACAAATTATGAGCTTTTGTTTGCTTACTTACTACTAAAAGACAAGTCGTCCAGTATGTTCACTATTTTATTTAAGGAAAAACTTGCAATAAGAAATATGTTTAATGTATCGTAATATTTTTCGTTAAAATAAAGCCAATTATGCTATTTTTTCTGTGGTCTCCTTTATTTAGAAAAGTATCTGAACAGATTTTGGTACTGGTACCGGTATTAAAATATTAGTATCGAGACAACCCTAGTACTCCCGTCCAAAGGCAAAACCTAGTAACTCACTTCTAGCTGATTTTGAGAAAATAAAGGAAAACCAATCCATCTTGATGCTGTGGATTGAATCTGCTCTCATGAACGTGTGCCCTTTCTCCAGATATTGTATCACAATCTCGGGGGGGGGGGGGGGGGGGGGGGCCATTCTGCGTTTGCACATTGGGCAAGAGCCGTGTACAGCGTCCAGTTTTTATTTTGACCTCCACAGTTATCTGCCCAAAAGAGTATGCAAGGGGAAGAATCAAGAACAATACATTTAATGAAGGTGCTTGCAACGTCCTGGGCCAATCTTCCAAATATCCCCTCGTGCCATAATATCACATAATCAGGTTGACCGTCGGCCCCCATTCGTGCAAATGTCTCATTAAAGACTATAAGGCGACTGACAAAGAAGCTCCGATTGGTCCCTTGAGATACTAGGTTTTTCTGTTGTATCTACGCGGTTACGTGCTAGTTGCTAGGTCCTGCCATGCGCGTAACAGCTTACTTACCGAACAAATTACAATATCGCGTACACTAATGTAAAGCATATCACCTAGAAACTCCAAAATTATAATCAGCTCAGTTTTGACCTAAATTGAGTTACTGGGTTTTGCCTTTGGACGGGAGAGTAGGGGGTCGCCAAATATGGTCCGGCCCGCGCACTGCGAGTTTGAGACCTCTGATTAAAGATCAAGAAGTTCTCACCTTGAAACAGAAAGCAAGAAATGCTCTTAGCTTCCTTGCTTTTCATCTTTATCTCCACTGGGGTTGACATCTTGTCCTAAAGATAACTCCGCAATAACACAGTGAACAAACACACTGATAGAGCTGCAACGCTGAATAAAGTCCATACATGAAAGCCTTTTTCTGAGTAGACAAACCCGCCCAGTCCCAAAAACATAAAAGTGTTAAAAGAGTATTTCACAACCTTTATGGGAACTCCCTGAGAAATCGCCGCCAGCAAAAAAAAAAAAGTGTATTTTCTACTGAACAATAAAAGTAATGACACTGTATTGGGAGGTTAAATAGGTTGTACTTGTATAGCGCTTTTCTACCTTCAAGGTACTCGAAGCGCTTTGACAGTATTTCTTCATTTACCCATTTACACACACATTCACACACTGATGGAGGGAGCTGCCATGCAAGGCGCTAACCAGCACCCATCAGGAGCAAGGGTGAAGTGTCTTGCTCAGGACACAACGAGGTTGGTACTAGGTGGGGATTGAACCAGGGACCCTCGGGTTGCGCACGTTCACTCTCCCAATCGCGCCACGCCGTCCCTAGGTTGTTTAAAATGTCCCTTGTTCATTAATTGTATAAAATATTACAGCAACATTTTCAACCAGCGTGCAGTTGAATCTTTAAAAATGGGAAACTCATGCAAATGTATGCATTTGTTCCTTTAGGTCAGGGCTTCACGGTGGAAGAGGGGTCAGTGCGTCTGCCTCACAATACGAAGGTCCTGTAGTCCTGGGTTCAATCCCAGGCTCGGGATCTTTTTGTGTGGAGTTTGCATGTTCTCCCCCTGAAAGCGTGGGTTCCCTCTGGGTACTCCGGCTTCCTCCCACTTCCAAAGACATGCACCTGGGGATAAGTTGATTGGCAACACTAAATGGTCCCTAGTGTGTGAATGTGAGTGTGAATGTTGTCTGTCTATCTGTGTTGGCCCTGCGATGAGGTGGCGGCTTATCCAGGGTGTACGCCGCCTTCCGCCCAAATGTAGCTGAGATAGGTGCCAGCGCCCCCCGCGACCCCAGAAGGGAATAAGCGGTAGAAAATGGATGGATGGATGTTTAGGTCAGGGGTCTCAAACTCAATTTACCTGGGGGCCACTGGATGCAGAAACTGGGTGAGGCTGGGCCGCAAGAAAAGATTTCTTAAAAATATCAAACATGCACTTTTTAATGAATTCACCTTATTTGAATGGCTTTCCCGCCCTAGCAACATACTTGCCAAATCTCGCGATCTTTCCGGTAAACACCCGAATATCAGGGCCCCTCCCGATAGTCTCCCGGGGCAATAATTCTCCCGGTTTTCACTTGGACAACAATATGAAGGGTGTGCCGTGATGGCACTGCCACTAGCGTCCTCTCCAAACTGTCGTCTCGTCTGATTTTCTGCCATACGAAGAGTGCGCTGGCCCAGTCACATGTTTTATGAGGTTTATGAGATCCTTTTTTTTTTTTTTTTTTCTTTGTCATGAAAAAGGGACGTTTTTGTCATGAAAAAGGGAAGTTTTTGTGGTTGGTGCACTAATTGTAAGTGTATATTGTGTGTTTTATGTTGATTTAATAAAAAAATAAAAACATAAAAACATTTTTTTTTTTTTTTTTTTAATAAAAATCCATCCATCCATCCATCCATCCATCTTCTACCGCTTATTCCCTTTTGGGGTCGCGGGGGGCGCTGGCGCCTATCTCAGCTACAATCGGGCGGAAGGCGCATATAAAAATGAATAAAAAAATTATTTTGCGGCCTGGTACCAATCGGGTCACATCCCGGTGGTTGGGGACCACTGCTGTAAAGCGTATTTTAGTACCATGAAAAGCGTTATACCAAATATAATGTATTCTTTTTATTACAAGTTGAAAAGGATTTGCTGATCATTGTATCAACGTGCCAACTTCACTGGTTTTGGGTTTTTGTACATGTTATTATAGATAGGCCCATTGCTACATTATATACATACTTAAATCATGTATATAAAACCGTAATAGAGGTGTCCGTGTATTTTTTAAAGCGCTTTATAGGCGTAATAGAGTGACTTCCATAGGCTTCATTGTAAGGTGGAGAGAGTCAGCTCCTTCAAGTTCCTCGGCACCCTCATATCTGCTGACCTGTCCTGGACCCAAAATACAACTGCGGTCATCCGGAAGGCCCAACGGAGACTCCATTTCCTGAGGATGCTGAGGAAGAACAGACTGGAGAGACAGCTGATGGTTACCTTCTATCGCTCGGCTGTTGAGAGCCTGCTGACGTACTGCATAACAGTGTGGTACGCCAGCTGCACTGAAGCAGACAAACAGGCAATTCAGAAGGTCATAAAGTCTGCACAAAAAATCATCAGCAGCCCGCTGCCCTCCCTAAAGGATTACCATAACTCCCGTTGCCCCAAGAAAGCAAAAAACATCACCAAAGAGAGCACACACCCTGGCTTCCACCTGTTTGACCCGCTACCATCACGCCGGGCTACAGGTGCATCAGAGCCAGAACAAACAGGTTCAGATACAGCTTCTTTCCCAGGGCTGTCACCATGTTGAACACTAACTTATAATAATAATAATTCCCCCCTATACAATATCCTACCCTAACACCCTACTGTCAATACTACCCTTCGAGTACAATACGTCTAACACTGATTGTTGTATATTTCTTTCGGTACTTTGGTCTTGTTCTGTATATTGTACAGTATTTTGTATTTCTATAGTGTTTTGTATATTGTACAGGATTGCTTATTATTTTTATTGGATAATAGCCTGTTTATTCAATTGTTATTTTTTTCCTTTAGTACCTCTTGTGTTATTTATTTTACCCCATATATGTTCCCACTACCTCACCTTAAGTTGGAGTCTTTAATCTCATTATTTGCAAATATAATGACAATAAAGTCCATTCCATTCCAAGTAGACTTTTGCATGCATTTATTGACGAGTAAGAATGTATTACAAAAAAAAACGTGTGGTTGTCTTACTTCGGGATTGTGAATGATAGACAAGGTTACAAAAAAAGGGCATTTGGCTTTTAGGTAGATATGTGTGTTTGCCTTTGACTTTCACATAAGTTTGCACTTAAAGAGCTGATGAGAAACATAATCAACGGTGGTTTATCTTATGACACATTTTTACCCGCTGCTTGTAATGTGAGGTGCTGATTTTTATGGGCGACAGACCTTTGAACACCTTTAACTGTGGGAACCGTCTGCAATAAAAGGTGTTTAAACACTACCTTATCTTAGCCGCTTTGAATAGTCGTGCGCGTTTATTGTTATGTGTTCATCACTCTCTAATTGTTATATGACTCTCAAAGTCTCTACTCTGTGGGAAAACTGTCAGGGCATGGACTTTAATTGACGCCTTCATTGCCACAGAGAAGGAGAAGGATATTACTTTCGAGCTTTTGGGACGCAGTAAAACAATATGATGTCATGCTGTTTCATTGTCTTATTTGTTTTTGTGTGTTTTTTTTTTGTTTTTTTACTTCTTACTTGCTTTGCTTTAAAAGGGAATCCGAGCTGTTTGGAGTGATCTCATTGTTTGGACCTCTCTCCTTTGAATCCAGTGATGTCATGACAGCGCCAAATACAATAAGCTGGTAAAAAGGCGCCATCGGATGACATTCCGGCATTCTCCTTTTTCACGCTATCACGCACAGTCTCAACAAATCGGAGTGGCCCTCGGTTGAAAAAACACACAGTAGACGTAAAGATCAAACGTGGAGATAAGGAAATTAGCGGAATTACACTGCGGGCGTATGGAAATACATCCAAAAAATGTCTAAATTTACCATTCAAAGCCAACTCCCTGTGGACATTTATCTCTATAGTCTGGTGCGCTTAACAGGCTCGACCAGTTTAAGCATATTCCCCCCCAAGCCAGATACTCTGGATTTGAATACACAGTCTGATATTTGGTATGTAATAGGGGGCCTGGAGCCTTTCCCTCTGAGTGAGCAGCAAGGGCCGCATCTTCCCGATAATACCATGCATGGATAACCGACTGAGACGGCATCAGATACTGAAACCGGCGGGCTTAAGGGAAATGAAATTTATTTGGAGGCAGCGGGCGAGGGCGGCGGGGATAATTGAAACGGGGAGCGTTCAGTTGGGGAGAGGAATTGAGATGTTGTCACCTCGTCCTCCTTATCGTCATCGAGGCCACTTTGCAAAAGCAATTAAAGAGTCAAAAAGAATATCTGCAGTTGTGCGGGGAGCAAGAGAGCAGAACGCAAGTCAACTAGGGAGACACACACACACACACACACCAATTTAAGAAATGCAGGTCCATTAAAGCCTCCTCCTGCATGTGTGTGAATGTTTAAAAATACAACTTTGCGTTTTTACATGACAGATCCTTTGCATTGCTTCCGTGCAAAACCCACAATGTGATTTCACATTTAAAAATAGCATTTGGAAAGAAACGTGTAGCATATTAACTACGACGACAAGCCTAAGTTGATGCCAAGTCGCTCTCACTGTGGGACCATATGAGAGTCTGTGGGTGCACTTTGTGTCTTTTATTGGTAGAGGTTGTTGTTTCACACTCTTATTAGGTGAATACAATTAGGTGGTCTAGTATTTGTTTCAGAGGCGGCCCGTGCGTTTCCAACCTTCAGTGACGTCCTACTTCAATGATTACTTCTCAAAATACCACAATTGATGTCACCCCAAGATCATTGTTGGATAAAATATATACAGAAACACATTTACAAACTACTGCGCATTGAAACACCTCAACAGTGTACAAAACAGGTTATTTTCTGGCGCATTTGAACATCAAATAAAACAGCAGTTGAAATATACAGTGGGGCAAAAAAGTATTTAGTCAGCCACCGATTGTGCAAGTTCTCCCACTTAAAATGATGACAGATGTCTGTAATTTTCATCATAGGTACACTTAAACTGTGAGAGACAGAATGTGAAAAAAAATCCAGGAATTCACATTGTAGGAATTCTAAAGAATTTATTTGTAAATTATGGTGGAAAATAAGTGTTTGGTCAACCATTCAAAGCTCTCACTGATGGAAGGAGGTTTTGGCTCAAAATCTCACGATACATGGCCCCATTCATTCTTTCCTTAACACGGATCAATCGTCCTGTCCCCTTAGGAGAAAAACAGCCCCAAAGTATGATGTTTCCACCCCCATGCTTCACAGTAGGTATGGTGTTCTTGGGAAGCAACTCAGTATTCTTCTTCCTCCAAAAACGACGAGTTAAGTTTATACCAAAAATATCTATTTTGGTTTCATCTGACCACATGACATTCTCCCAATCCTCTGCTGTATCATCCATGTATCCATTTGGGCATAAACTCAACTTGTCATGTTTGGAGGAAGAAGAATACTGAGTTGCATCCCAAGAACACCATACCTACTGTGAAGCATGGGGGTGGAAACATCATGCTTTGGGGCTGTTTTTCTGCTAAGGGGACAGGCGAATTGATCCGTGTTAAGGAAAGAATGAATGGGGCCATGTATCATGAGATTTTGAGCCTGTCACAATCCGCGACTCGGATCGTTTATGGTTTTGCCTTTTGATATGTTTTTGATCATGTTTATTTCTAGACTTTGCCGACCCCTTCAGTTATGTATATCCTTGTTTGTGTTCGTCGCCATCGTTTCGCCATTTGATTCACCTGCTCTGGCGTCAGGCGCACCTGTGTTCTGATTATTATTTGTGTATTTAAGCCCACCTGATTCCTTAGTTCGCTCTCGGTCCATTGTTTGCTAACAACAACATTCACGTATGTATTCTCTGCTTTAGTTGTGCTAAGTTCCATCTTAGCTTTGCGTGCGTTCGGCACGTCACCGTTTTGGACCCTTTTGTATCCTGCTAAGTTTAGCGTTAGCTTCCGTGCGTAGGCACGCGCTTTATTTTGTCCTTTTTGTACCAGTGTTATTTTATTTTTGTATTAAAAACCAAGTTCTTACTTGCAATCCTGCCCGTCTGGTCGAAGTGCATCCTTGAGGTGGCAACTCCGCGCAGCAAGTGCGCCGCAATGCGTGACAGAGCCAAAACATCCATCCATCAGTGAGAGCTTTGAATGGTTGACCAAATACTTATTTTACACACAAGGGGGACACTCACTTTTCCAACCCTATTGTGTTGACGGAGGCTAGAATCCTTCAACGTCTGTACAAAGATGTTGAAGATGTTCTACGAGTCGGTGGTGGCGGGCGCCTTCTTGTACGCCGTGGCTTGCTGGGGCAGCGGGCTGAGAGTGAGGGACGTAAACAGACTGGACAAGTTGGTAGAGAAGGCCAGTAACGTGGTGGGAGTGGAGCTGGACTCTCTGGCGGTGGTGTCAGAGAGGAGAAGTCTAGCAAAACTCTTAGCCATTATGGACAACACCTCTCACCCACTAAACACGGACCTTGCGGAGAGAATGAGCATGTTCAGTGGAAGGTTCAGATTCCCAAAATGTAACACGGAATGACTCAGGAGGTCCTCCATACCGACAGCCATCAGACTGTATAATGCATATGTTGCTTCTTGACTGTACTTATATGTAGAATTTACGTAGAATATATCTATGCTATTCATATATTATATATCAGGGGTCACCAATCTTTTTGAAACCAAAAGCTACTTCTTGGGTACTGATTAATGCGCAGGGCTACCAGTTTGATTCACAATTAAATAAATTGCCAGAAATGGCCAATTTGCTCAATTTACCTTAAACTCTGTGTTATTATTAATAATTAATCAATCAATCAATCAATGTTTACTTATATAGCCCTAAATCACTAGTGTCTCAAAGGGCTGCACAAACCACCACGACATCCTCGGTAGGCCCACATAAGGGCAAGGAAAACTCACACCCAGTGGGACATCGGTGACAATAATGACCCAGTGGGACGTCGGTGACAATAATGACTATGAACCATCCCAAGCGGAGGCGGATCAGCAGCGCAGAGATGTCCCCAGCCGATACACAGGCAAGCAGTACATGGCCACCGGATCGGACCGGACCCCCTCCACAGGGGAGAGTGGGACATAGAAGAAAAAGAAAAGAAACAACAGATCAACTGGTCTAAAAAGGGAGTCTATTTAAAGGCTAGAGTATACAAATGAGTTTTAAGGTGAGACTTAAATGCTTCTACTGAGGTGGCATCTCGAACTGTTACAGGGAGGGCATTCCAGAGTACTGGAGCCCGAACGGAAAACGCTCTATAGCCCGCAGACTTTTTTTGGGCTTTGGGAATCACTAACAAGCCGGAGTCCTTTGAACGCAGATTTCTTGCCGGGACATATGGTACAATACAATCGGCAAGATAGGATGGAGCTAGACCGTGTAGTATTTTATACGTAAGTAGTAAAACCTTAAAGTCACATCTTAAGTGCACAGGAAGCCAGTGCAGGTGAGCCAGTACAGGCGTAATGTGATCAAACTTTCTTGTTCTTGTCAAAAGTCTAGCAGCCGCATTTTGTACCAACTGTAATCTTTTAATGCTAGACATGGGGAGACCCGAAAATAATACGTTACAGTAGTCGAGGCGAGACGTAACAAACGCATGGATAATGATCTCAGCGTCTTTAGTGGACAGAATGGAGCGAATTTTAGCGATATTACGGAGATGAAAGAAGGCCATTTTAGTAACGCTTTTAATGTGTGCCTCAAAGGAGAGAGTTGGGTCGAAGATAATACCCAGATTGTTTACCGTGTCGCCTTGTTTAATTGTTTGGTTGTCAAATGTTAGAGTTGTATTATTAAATAGAGTTCGGTGTCTAGCAGGACCGATAATCAGCATTTCCGTTTTTTTGGCGTTGAGTTGCAAAAAGTTAGCGGACATCCATTGTTTAATTTCATTAAGACACGCCTCCAGCTGACTACAATCCGGCGTGTTGGTCAGCTTTAGGGGCATGTAGAGTTGGGTGTCATCAGCATAACAGTGAAAGCTAACACCGTATTTGCGTATGATGTCACCTAGCGGCAGCATGTAGATGCTGAAGAGTGCAGGGCCAAGGACCGAACCCTGGGAAACTCCACACGTTACCTTAACGTAGTCCGAGGTCACATTGTTATGGGAGACACACTGCATCCTATCAGTAAGATAAGAGTTAAACCAAGACAGGGCTAAGTCTGACATACCAATTCGTGTTTTGATACGTTCTAATAAAATATTATGATCGACGGTATCGAAAGCAGCGCTAAGATCGAGGAGCAGCAACATAGATGACGCATCAGAATCCATCGTAGGTTTCACATAGATTGTTAGACGCTAAGTGTTCATTTAACTGCTCCGCAACAATTTTTTCAAGGATTTTTGAAATAAAGGGAAGGTGAGATACCGGTCGGTAGTTTACCATGAGGTCAGGATCGAGGTTAGGTCTTTTAAGAAGAGGATGAATAATGATATTTATCTTTGTGGAAACACTGATCATCTTAATGATTTCTCACAATAAATATACATTTTTGATGACATGTTTTAAATAGGTTAAGATCCAATCTGCATTTTGTTAGAATATATAACAAATTGGACCAAGCTATATTTCTAACAAAGTGAATTGTGAAGTGAATTATATTTATATACCGCTTTTTCTCTAGTGACTCAAAGTGCTTTACAAAGTTAAACCCAATATCTAATTTTTACATATAAACCAGTGTGGGTGGCACTGGGAGCAGATGGGTAAAGTGTCTTGCCCAAGGACACAACGGCAGTAACTAGGATGGCAGAAGCGGGAATCAAACCTGCAACCCTCAAGTTGCTGACACGGCCGCTCTACCAACCGAGCTATACCGCCCCAAAGACAAATCATTATTTCTTCTAGATTTTCCAGAACAAAAAATTTAAAATAAATTCAAAAGACTTCTAAATAAGATTTAAATTTGATTCTACAGATTTTCTAGATTTGCCAGAATTTTTTTTTTGTTTTTAAATTTTAATCATAACATGTTTGAAGAAATGTTTCACAAATATTTTTCGTCGAAAAAACACAAACTAAAACAAAGAATTAAATTACAATGTATTTATTATTCTTTACAATAAAAAACTTAAAAATACTTGAACATTGATTTAAATTGTCAGGAAAGAAGAGGAAGGAATTTAAAAGGTAAAAAGGTGGATGCGTTTAAAAATATTAAAATCATTTTTAAGATTGTATTTTTTCTCTAAAATTGTCTTTCTGAAAGTTATAAGAAGCAAAGGAAAAAAATAAATGAATTTATTTAAACAAGTTAAGACCAAGTCTTTAAAATATTTTCTTGGATTTTCAAATTCTATTTGAGTTTTGTCTCTCTTAAAATTAAAAATGTCGAGCAAAGCGAGAACAGCTTGCTAGTAAATAAATACAATTTAAAAAATAGAGGCAGCTCACTGGTAAGTGCTGCTATTTGAGCTATTTTTCGGACAGGCCAGCGGGCTACTCATCTGGTCCTTACGGGCTACCTGGTGCCCCCGGGCACCGCGTTGGTGTCCCCTGTTATATATTATATATATGTTATATATTCCATCCATCCATTTTCTACCGCTTATTCCCTTTCGGGGTCGCGGGGGGCGCTGGCGCCTATCTCAGCTACAATCGGGCGGAAGACAGGGTACACCCTGGACAAGTCGCCACCTCATCGCAGGGCCAACACAGATAGACAGACAACATTCACACTCACATTCACACACTAGGGCCAATTTAGTGTTGCCAATTAACCTATCCCCAGGTGCATGTCTTTGGAAGTGGGAGGAAGCCGGAGTACCCGGAGGGAACCCACGCATTCACAGGGAGAACATGCAAACTCCACACAGAAAGATCCCGAGCCTGGATTTGAACCCAGGACTGCAGGAACTTCGTATTGTGAGGCAGACGCACTAACCCCTCTGCCACCGTGAAGCCCATGTTATATATTATTTATTATTATTATGTGGGCTCTGAACCGAGGATGTCGTCGTGGATTGTGCAGCCCTTTGATACACTTGTGATTTAGGACTATATAAATAAACATTGACTGACTGATTATTGTCTATTGTGAGCGAACTGTGGTGCTGAATTTCCCCAAGGGATCAATAAAGTACTTTCTATTCTATTCTATTGAAAACATGTCACTGTCCAGACGCTGGAGCTGACGTCATCATGAAATAATTAATAATAATGAACCCTACTTAAGTCCTGCCTTGCTGGGTAGACATTGGGAAAAACGCCCCAATCCTACTCTTTGTGTGGAAGAGGTTTTAAAGAGCAGCTTTAATAACAAGTTAAACTATCTCACTTTTTCCATCACGTCTGAGCTAAATCTTTACATTTCTTTTCTTTCAAATTTAATTTGGGATTAAGGGGATTTAAATGGGCCAATTACGAACGATGCCACAGGCAGGAACGCTCGAATTACCTATAATGCGGAGACAAAAAACAGTTTCTTTTCGACTCGCGCTACCGACGAGGGATTCGCTTTTGGACTGATTTTCTTTGATCGTAACAGATAAAATTAAAAACTTGAGAAAAGACAAAAACAAAAAGTAATGAATTGGTTTATAGTAGTGCTTCTGGCTGTTCTGAACTCCTGTTATCAAACTGGTGTTGTATTGAGCCAAGTTGTTGTAGTATAACTCATTTCCTTTAGACCATGGGTGTCAAACTCAAATACAGAGAGGGCCTAAATTTTAAACTGAACAAAGCCACGGGCCAAGGTTGAACAAATTAACCTTTTAAAAGGGACCTGCAGGGTTTGGTGGTACCGGGTGGGTGTATATTTTAGCGTCCCGGAAGAGTTAGTGCTGCAAGCGGTTCTGGGTATTTCTTTTGTTGCGTTACAGAGCGGGTGTTCTCCCGAAATGTGTTTGTCATTATTATTTGGTGTGGGTTCACAGTGTGGCGCATATCTGTAACAGTGTTGGCATTGTTAATACGGCCACCCTCAGTGGGCCCTGTATGGCTGTTGATCAAGTATGCATTGCATTCACTTGTGTGTGTGCTAAAGCCGCATATATTATGTGACTGGGCCGGCACGCTGTTTGAATGGAGGAAAAGCAGACGTGACCACAGGTTGCAGAGAAAGCTAAAGGCAGTGCCTGTAAGGCACGCCCCCAATATTGTTGTACGGGTGGAAATTGGGAAAAATTCGGGAGAATGGTTTCCCTGGGAGATTTCCGGGAGAAGCACTGAACTTTGGGAGTCTCCTGGGAAAATTGGGAGGGTTGACAAGTATGAGTATTAGCGGTGAATGCGGTGTTACAGCAAAACCGCCGGTGTTATATGGTAATTTGACATTGCCTCGAGAGCCAAACGAAATTACAGGGAGGGCCAAATTTGGCCCGCGGGCCAGAGTTTGACACCCATGCTTTAGACTAAACTTAAGAATAGGTACGATACAAGAATATTTTTGTTCCTGTGGGTACATTGTTTTTAAATGTTCCCTCAAAAGTGTATTAGTCTGTAAAAAGCAAAAAGTATTTTTACAGAACAGAAAAGGGTGCAAGGGGATGTAAAGTACACATTTCTACAATTATAATGGAACCCTAAGGCGGGGGTCAGCAACCCGTGGCTGTTGAGCCGCATCCGGCTCTTTACCACCACGCCCTACTGGCTCCCTGGAGCATTTTTAAAAAAGGATTGAAAATGGAAAAAGATGGATGGAAAAATATTTTTTTGTTTTAGTATGTTTTTTGTTTGAGGAAAAACATGAAACAAACCTTCCCAATTAACAGAAAGCCCACTGTTTAATGTTTGTGTGTATGCTTCACTGATGAGCGTATTTGGTGAACATCGTTTTGTCCTAATAATTTTGGCGCTTCTTGAACTCACCATAGTGTGGACTGTGACGTAACAGTTTGTTTACATGTAAAATCTTCCACTCCTTTTTTGTCTCATTTTGTCGATCAAAAGTTTTATGCTGTGTGTGATTGCACAAAAGTGAGTTTTGTTGATGTTATTGACTTGTTGGAGTGCTAATCAGGCATATTTGGTCAGTGCATGACTGCAAGCTAATCAATGCTAACATGCTATTTAGGCTAGCTGTATGTATGTACATGTTGCATCTGTATGCCTCGTTTGTAGGTACATTGAGCTCATTTAATATCCTTTACTTTTATCCTCTTTGTATACAATTTAGTTTTGCATGTCTCATGACACATTATTTTATGTAATATTGGCTGCTTTTCAGATAGTTGTTTGTGTACCATGTTGTTCCAGACCACAGCAAACATTACCTAGCTTGCCAAAGATTGAAATATCTCTATTTAAAGAAGACAGCCTGCCATTTCCTTTAACTTGGACACACACATCTGTGCCTTTGGCCATTAAAAGCCAGTCATTTCCAGGAGTTATCTCACCGTCTGAGTAGCCTCTGATTTACTAATGGTTTCTAATGTTGTAAAAATGTGTAGAATAAATATTAAACTTCAACATTTCTGTCAACGAAGATTTGCTTCAGCCTGCGACAGTCATTTTGATAGTAGGTTAATATACTGTAGCTAATTTAGACACTTTGGTAATGTGCTGCCTTCATTATAAGGCTTATATACTGCTTTTAATTTTTTGTGGCTCTAGACAGATCTGTTTTTTGTATTTTTGGTCCAATATGGCTCTTTCAACGTTTTGGGTTGCCGACCGCTGCTCAAAGGGTACGTGGTGCATTAAAAATATATTTTAAATAGGACATGCTAACTTTGAAGTCATTGATAGTGTTAGTATATATTTCTGCTAATAGAATAAAGGGACAAGCGGTAAAAAAGGATGGATGGATGGATGGATCTCTATTCTACTAACTTTTATTTATTATTTTTGACATGCTCTTGTTTAATATTTCATTGAGTAGTCAAATTTATAGTCAAAATTGTTGTAAATTGAGCTGTTATTTTCTTATTAATTAATTATATGTTCGAGCTCATGTTTACATCATCCTGGCACTTTCAGCTTACTATCTCTCAAGAAACTACTCATTTTGGGGGCTGTCTTTTTAAAATAAAAAATACTGCACTGTGCCCCACCCCCTCATGCTGACTGCAAATGCTTCCTGACCCATCAGCCATGTTTGTAGTTTTAGAAAAATATCAATACATTAGAACTACGTTCTGCTTTGGTCAGGGGTGTCCAAACTTTTTCCACAGAGGGCCGCACACGGAAAAATTTAAGAATGCGGGGTCATTTTGATATTTTTCATTTTCAAACCATAACAAAATATATGGATTTTTTGCTAATCGCCTGCTGGCAACTACAATGCTAATCGCTCGCTGGCAACTCCAACGCTAATTTCTAGCTGGCAACTACAATGCTAATCGCTCACTGCTAACTACAATGCTAATCGCCACCTGGCAACTATAATGCTAATGGGCAGCTGGCAACTACAATGCTAATGGGCAGCTGTCAACTACAATGCTAATCGTCGGTTGGCAACTACAGCAGTAATCGCTCGCTGGCAACTACAACGCTAATCACTAGCTGTCAACTTGTGCATTAATTGCTGGTTAGCAACTAAACCACTAATTCTTAGCTGGAAAATATAGCGCTAATCGCTAGCTGGCAACTACACCGATAATCACTCACCAGCAACTACAACGCTAATTGCTCGCCGGCAACTACAATGCTAATCGGCATCCGGCAACTACAGCGCTAATCACCAGCTGGCAACTACAACGCTAATCCCTAGCTGACAACGACAACGCTAATCACTCGCTGGCAACTAAAATGCCAATCGCCAGCTGTTAACTACAGCGCTAATCGCTAGCTGGCAACAACGCTAATCGCCCGCTGGCAACTACAATGCTAATCGCCAGCTGGCAACTACAACGCTAATTGCCATCTGGCAACTACAATGCTATTCGGCAGATCGCAACTAGCTGTCGACTGGTGCATTAATTGCTGGTTAGCAACTAAACCAATAATTCTTAGCTGGAAAATATAGCGCTAATCGCTAGCTGGCAACTGCAGCGATAATTGCTCACCAGCAACTATAGCGATAATCACTCACCAGCAACTACAACGCTAATCGCTCGCTGGCAACTACAATGCTAATCGGCATCCAGCAACTACAGCGCTAATCACCAGCTGGCAACTACAATGCTAATCACTAGCTGACAATGACAACGCTGATCGCTCGCTGGCAACTACAATGCCAATTGCCAGCTGGCAACTACAGCGCTAATCGCTAGCTGGCAACTACAACGCTAATAGTTCGCTGGCAACTACAATGCTAATCGCCAGCTGGCAACTACAATGCTATTCGGCAGATCGCAACTACAGCGTTAATCGCTCGCTGGCAACGACCACGCTAATCGCTCGCTGGTAACTACAATGCTAATCGCCAGCTGGCAACTACAATGCTAATCGGCAGATCGCAACGACAGCGCTAATCGGTCGCTAGCAACTCCACCGCTAATTGCAAGCTGGCAACTGAAACAGTAAAGTCTACCTGGCAACCAGTCCGCATATAGCTACCTGGCAATCCTGACATATAAACAATAATAGAGTTGTTTTATGTTTTTATTGTACAACTGCAAGGATCAGTGAGTTGGGTGTCAATGCCAATGCCATTTGTCAACAATAGTGCAATGTGTTGGTTCAATGTTAATGTGTTGAATTTAATAAGTAATAAATGTATAAATTGCAGTTAACTAAATATTTTACAACCCCTCTGTTGAAGACCTCTAATTTGTTTATATATTTACACATTTCATTATGGGAGAAAGAGAGCGCACTACACTAAAAGACCGGATTAGATGATATTGTGTGACCATTTTAATAGGGTACACTTATTTAAGTAAGAAAAGTGGGTTTTGCGCAAAAAGATGATTATTCTATACACAGTTAGACACATTCGACTCAATCAATATACTATATATGTCAGCAAAAAGGTAGGAAAGGACTGAACTACACAGTCCAGAAAAAACAAGTGAAATATGGTACGGTGAGATGGTGCTCACGTCACGTCAGTCTAACACAGACAGAACTGGAACGGGCAGTGACAGACAGACCGAGGACGACGACAACAAGGGAGCGGGCAAGAGCAGCTGAATGAGGGTGGTGGAGTTCTCAGTGGGGGGGCCCATAGTAATGAACAGGTGGTGGTGGGGGTTAAGGTTAAGCTCGTTTCTGAGGGTGTCACTGGAACCAGCCCCGTGCTGCGTGGACAGATGTTATTGACGGGCCGCTATCTTGCTCTATCACGGATGGCCGCGCCAAAACCCACAAAACGTACTTGTTTGTCTGCTTTTGTTCTTTTGGTTATTTTTGGACGGCTTCTGTCCAGGCATAACAGCACATTTCACAACTGGAACCACCCTCAGGGAGAGCGAAGACCTCCACCAAGAACTATAGAAGAGAGCGTTGTCTCCTAGTTATGACTTCTTGTTGTGAACTCCAAAAGTCTTACTTGTGCCACGCCAGACCTGGAAGGGGCCGTGATACACATTACAAAATGTTTTCTGATTCAGAAAGAAATGAGCTAGTGAAAGACACATCTGCAGTCTACAACAGAATCGGAGTTCAAACAATGAGTCGTAGAGTGGAACCTGTCCCATTTGGAACGCATTGTGATGCGAGAGTTGTCACCACAAGATGCAGTGGGACCAGACAGTCAGGGATTGCAGGAAAAGCTGGCTTAATGTACAAAAAAGGTAAAGTAACACAGGTACAAAACAGAAAAGAAAGAGCGTGCCTAACACTTAGCAATGGAGTCCGAAAGTCCAAACTGACGCGTGCCGAGCGCACGGAAGCTAAGACGTGACTTAGCAATTGAATCAAGTACTAGAGAAACCAAACGTGAAAGTTGCATGTAGCAAATGACGAACCAAGCCCGAACTGAGGTAGAATGCAGGCTTAAATACTAAAGTAACAATCAGGACACCCGTGCGCGTAAAACAAGAGCAGCTGGGACAAATCAGAAACCATGGTAACCAAAACAAGAAGTGCACACACAAACTAAGGGATCGGAAGAGTCCAAAAATAATCAAAACACTCAAAAGGACTCAAGAACAAGACTAAGGATGTGATCCGGGAGGTGGATCACAACAGAACCACTTTTAAAAACCCTTCATTGTAGGAATGTTTTGATTTACGAACAACAGAGCGAAACATTTCAAACTGTGCTAGTGACAGTGTGTGTGCGTGTCGGCAGGGCGGCTGAAAATATTCAGCTAGTTTTTACTTTGTGATCCGCTCGGGATGGTCTCCTGCTGGACCCACTATTGACTGGACTCTCACTATTATGTCAGATCCACTATGGCGCACGCGTCATCATACCGCAACGTTTTCAACAGGGCACCTCGCGGGAAATTTAAAATTGCAACTTAGTAAACTAAACCGGCCGTATTGGCATGTGTTGCAATGTTAATATTTCATCATTGATATATAAAATATCAGACTGCATGGTCGGTAGTAGTGGGTTTCAGTCGGCTTTTAAGTTATCGTGCCGTGATTTTACCAGTCTGGCCCACTTGGTAGTAGATTTTTCTCCAATGCGACACCCCTGGTTTAGAACAAATTACTAAGCAAAACCAATGTACCAATGGAGTCAGTTGTAGTGTACAGGCCCTGATAGATACAGGAACTCAACTATAGGTACAGTTTTAAACTAATGAAAGTGTCCGCATAGTCGCTTGGGGTCTGATGACAGGCTCCAAGGAACAGGATGTTGTTGTCAGACGCTTCCACCGGGTGTGTGTTCGCCTTGCTGGCGCCGATAGTGGTTTGACTGAAGGCTGTTTGAGGCAGGTGTTTCCTTGCTTGTCGCTCTGGCTGCTTTTACATACTCACCTTATGGGCAGGGCCTATTAATCTAATAACCAGAAAGTGATTGATGTCCACAGAGTGCCATATAGGTCTGGAAGTGTGGAAATGTGTGTCGCTCCGTTGCGCGAGGGAGGATATCACCTGTGTTGGCACGGCACAGATTGTGTTTTTTTTCTCTGAAGAGAGAGAGATGTGGTCTGCACCTGTTGTCTCAACCAAACACACACACACAAAGACCAGATGAAATAGGCTGACAGCATGGCCAGCTTCATCAGATGGGCCCACTCCTGTTCCGTTCATTAATGTCCAAGCAAAGGCTTGGCCCGCGGCCTGCCGTTAGTCCCACTCCGATAAACAGCACAAAGCAAACTCGAGGAGGACACACAAGAAAACGAGGAGTAGCGAAAACAAATCTGAGGACGAACGGGAGCGCAGCTGCCGAGACAAAGGGTGTGATAGGCTCCAGCAGGAGGGGGTTCCTTGGTTCCTAGCCTTGGTTTTGGAGAGGTCAGTTGGGAATTTTGGATTGGCAATCGACTGTGCGACGCCCACGCGCTCGGCCCGCTCTCCCTGGGACGCCGGCGCCACCTGCTTCCATGGTGGATGGCAGCTTTGGAGCCCAGCAGGAGGGCTGGACGGACGGACTGACAGACAACATGTTTCGGGCTAGTTTGTTTGGAAACCTGCGGCCG
Organism: Nerophis ophidion; assembly: GCF_033978795.1. Classification (NCBI taxonomy): domain Eukaryota; kingdom Metazoa; phylum Chordata; class Actinopteri; order Syngnathiformes; family Syngnathidae; genus Nerophis; species Nerophis ophidion. The sequence continues at coordinate 65,067,367 of NC_084613.1, read as the reverse complement.
CCCAGCCAGAGAGAGGAAAACTTTGGGTAGAGCGGGGTGAGACAAACAGACATCGAGAGAAGGATTTGTTTGGTCGGGAGTTTGCGGCGTCCTTTTGCGAATAAGACTTGAAGCAAAACATTGATCCACATTGGCTGGAATGTTGCTTATTTGCTGATTTAAAGGCCTACTGAAATGAGATTTTCTTATTTAAACGGGGATAGCAGGTCCATTCTATGTGTCATACTTGATCATTTCGCGATATTGCCATATTTTTGCTGAAAGGATTTAGTAGAGAACATCCACGATAAAGTACGCAACTTTCGGTGCTAAGAGAAAAGCCCTGCCTCTACCGGAAGTCGCAGACGATGACGTCACTTGTTTGATGGCTCCTCACATATTCACATTGTTTTTAATGGGAGCCTCCAACAAAAACAGCTATTCGGACTGAGAAAAGGACAATTTCTCCATTAATTTGAGCGAGGATGAAAGATTTGTGTATGAGGATATTGATAGCGACGGACTAGGAAAAAAAACGCGATTGCATTGAGACGGATTCATATGTTTTTAGAGACATTTACTAGGATAATTTTGGGAAATCCCTTATCTTTCTATTGTGTTGCTAGTGTTTTAGTGAGTTTAACAGTACCTGATAGTCGGAGGTGTACGTCCACGGCCGGGTGTTGACGCGCAGTGTCTCAGGGAAGTCGGCAGCAGCTGCATGAACAGCACAAGCTCAGCTGATATCCGGTAAGAAGCGAGTTTTTAAACACAATTTTGATTCATGTTCGCTTTACCACGCTCTGAGCCATAGTAAAGTTTCACCTCCAGGAATTTTAAACAAGGAATCACCGTGTGTTTGTGTGGCTAAAGGCTAAAGCTTCCCAACTCCATCTTTCTACTTTGACTTCTCCAATATTAATTGAACAAATTGCAAAGGATTCAGCAACACAGATGTCCAAAATACTGTGTAATTATGCCGTTAAAGCAGACGACTTTTAGCTGTGTGTGCGCAACGCTCATACTTCCTAAAAACCCGTGACGTCTTGCGTACACGTCGTCATTACACAACGTTCTCAAGACGAAACTCCCGGGAAATTCAAAATTGCAATTTGGTAAACTAAAAAGGCCGTATTGGCATGTGTTCCAATGTTAATTCATCATTGATATATAAACTATCAGACTGCGTGGTGGGTAGTAGTGGGTTTCAGTAAGCCTTTAAAAATTAAAATAAGTTTTTCGTGAGGCTTGTTTCACCAGACGTGAGGACAACGCTGGCTTTTTTTTAACCTCTTGGAAGTTAGTCTTTGTCCCAAACATGTCACAAAATAACACAATTACAGCAATAGAAGCATTGTCTAAGCTAGGGGTGTCAAACGTACGGCCCGCGGTCCCGATCAGGCCCACTTACAGGTTTTATCTGGCCCGCGAGATGAGTTTGCCAAGTAAAAACAATTTGATTACATTTTTAAATGGAAGAAACTGCTGTTTTAAATGTATCCACTGAATGTCACAATAGCAAGTATTTGTGTCCTCTGTCGCTAGAGCGTGTATGACTTCAGAGGGGGCGGGGCCATGTAAGATAGAGGGTTGGGGACATGCATGCACGCACATAAATATGTCTAAATACTTTGTTTTCCCCTTCAACTTCATGTGTGACCCATGAAATGAGTCCAAATTTTTAGTACATCAGTTGAGGAAAAAGGGTACAATTATAACATCCTGTAATTGGATTTTGATATTATTATTCATTCCATCTTCTAATGGATTAAAAATAAACACCAATGAAAGCATTTTAAAATTCTGCCAGACTCAATTCTACCTATTTGACTGATGAACATTATTGTATTATTTATTCAGAAAGTCGAAATAACGATAAAGAAAGATAGAATACTGTTAACTGCAACATGTACGTGTAAACAACAATAACAACATTATAATTTGTATATTCTCAGGTTGGGCTTGTTCTGTTTAAAAAAAAAAACAATCTGAAGTTGTATTTATTCTTAAGTTATCATGCAATGATTTAACCAATCCAACCCCTCTTGGGAATAGATTTTCCTTAATGTGGCCCCTGAGCTAAAATGTGTTTGACACCCATGGTCTAAGCCAATTCCTGAATACATTTACAAAGTCAACTACTTTGCCGTATTCTCCAGTCCACAAGCCGCTACTTTTTTCCCATGCATTAAACCGTGCAACTTATAAAACGGTGCGGCTCATTTTAGAATTTTATTTCGCTAACGGACATAATGTTTGGTTTTCAACAAAAAGTTGTCATATTACACCGACAAAGACACTGAAAAGGTGTGTTATTGTTTGTGCTATAGCGCCATCTTTTCAACGAGTTCTCTCACTTGCGGGTGCTGCGGGTTCATTTCATTTATTCATTTATTTCAGGCAATGACAGAAAAAAACCAGTACAAGGTAGACAGCACATATTAATATAAATTAATATAATGCAAAAGGTATTGTACAGTATGTAAACATGATGATCCAGTTTTGCCTGAAAGGGAGTGGGAAGAAGATAACTTATTTAATCCCACCCGCACCCCCCAGTTCTCCATTCAGTGATTAATACATTGAGTTTCACTGTTACTTTGTTTAAAGGGGAACATTATCACCAGACCTATGTAAGCGTCAATATATACCTTGATGTTGCAGAAAAAAGACCATATGTTTTTTTTAACCGATTTCCGAACTCTAAAAGGGTGAATTTGGCGATTTAAACGCCTTTCATTTGATAGCCTGTCGGAGCAATGACCTTTCACTCGTGATGTCACAACATGAAACGATCCGCCATTTTCTCAATCTTATTACACGCACCAAGTCAAATCAGCTCTGTTATTTTCCGTTTTTTCGACTGTTTTCCCGTACCTTGGAGACATCATGTCTCGTCGGTGTGTTGTCGGAGGGTGTAACAACACGAACAGAGATGGATTCAAGTTGCACCAGTGGTCAAAAGATGCAAAAGTCTCTCATTTGTTCTGCACACTTTACCAACGACGACAGCTATGCTACAACAGAGATGGCAAGAATGTGTGGATATCCTGCGACACTTAAAGCAGATGCATTCCCAACGATAAAGTCAAACAAATCTGCAATATTGGAAAATAGACCACCACTGAATCTGCCGGAGTGCGAGCTATTCAGGGACGACGGCAGTCTGTTCCCGCAGACGAGCGAGGTAAACCCCCTGGATATGTTGGCTAAGACGTGATTTATGCCACTTTTTTTTCCGGCTCATTTTGTCCACCAAACCTTATAACGTTGTGCATGAATGCACAAAGGTGAGTTTTGTTAATGTTATTGACCTATGTGGAGTGTGCTAATCAGACATATTTGATCACGGCATGACTGCAAGCTAATCGATACTAATATGCTACTTAGGCTAGCTGTATGTACATATTGCATCATTATGCCTCATTTGTAGCTATATTTGCATCCAGCCTTTCCCTCCACCCACATTTAATGCCAAACAAACACATACCAATCGTTGGTTAGAAGGCGATCGCCGAATTCGTCCTCGCTTCCTCCCGTGCCGCTGTCTGTCGTGATATGGCTCAATAGCTTCGGTTTCTTCTTCAATTTCGTTTTCGGTACCTGCCCCCACACTCCAACCATCCGTTTCAATACATGCGTAATCTGTTGAATTGCTTACGGCGCTGAAATCCGAGTCTGAATCCGAGCTAATATCGCAATACCTTTCTGTGCTATCCGCCATGTTTGTTTCTGTGTGGTCACGCTGTGACGTCACAGGATAATGGTCGGGTGGATATAACGACGGTTAAAATCAGGCAGTTTGAAGCCATTTTTCGGGATATTGCCTGATGGGTAAAATTTTGAGAAAAACTTCGAAAAATAAAATAAGCCACTGGGAACTGATTTTTATTGGTTTTAACCCTTTAAAAATTGTGATAATGTTCCCCTTTAAGGATTATAGTACTATTGTTGTGTCATGGTGGCATTACCACAGGTAACAATAATTATTACACTGTAACAACAATGTAGGAAGAATGAACATACCACAGACGTGTACGTTCTTTTTCGTTCCTTGAACCAGTAGTATTGGTCAATAGTGTGTGTGCTTAAAAATATTTTTCATTCATCACTCGAAGCAACGTTTGTAAGTTTTACAATATAACAAAAATAGTTATGAATTAAATAAATATATGACCTAGACTGAAAACAATGTATACCTACTGTCTCATGTGTGATGTCTGAAGAAGCATTTTCATGCATATTTGTATGTGTTATCGTAATGTAATCAAGCTAGCACCATTAACACAATCCAATATGCTAACACGTTTACAAGTATTATTAACTTACAATACCATTTTTTATTGTTTCAGTTTAAAAAAAATCACCAAAACGTCACTGTGGCGTTATTGCATTTGTTTAGCTCATTAAAGAGCCAGCTTCTATTTCGACTTCTGTTTTGTTTGATCAACCGTTTTACTGCCACATTACAGGCACTGCATGTCAATAAACATTTACAAAATCTTCCATACGGGTATGTATCTGCAGTTTATAGTCCATGCGGCAAATATGTGTCAACATATGTATTTCTTCAAAAATGTGGTGGGTGTGGCTTAAATACCACTGCACTCTATAGTCTGGAAAGTACGATTTCAGAAGCATGCTTTAGAACATAAAACAAAAAAAGAATTGAGAATGAATATACAATACATGATGAAAAACTACAAAGTTTATAGGCAAGAACTTTTACACAGGTAGTCCAAAACCCCACAACCAAACTTGTTGGCTGAGGTAATACAAGTGACATCATTGCTGGCATGGCTGCCAAACATCGACTTCAGGCATCTTCTTTCAGAGCTCAGAGAGCCACACGGGGTCAGATCCTAAAAATGCACCTGCTGTCTTTTTTATTTGTGTTTGTATAGAAAGTATCTGAGGCCAGGGGGTTGGATCACAGTGTGTATTTTACCTGAGGTGAGGGTAAAACACCAGGAAAGAGTAAGTTTTATCTGCGTGGGAGATGAGAGCGCTGAGGCCACAGAAATACTTTGGAAAACTTTCTTCCAAGAAAAAGGTAAACTTGTAAGCACATGCTAGAAGTAGTCAATATGTTCTATAAAAGATGTAACATTTGCATGATTTATGTTATAGCAGCAATATGACATAATGTTGCCGCTGAAAAAGGTCAATGGTGAAAGAGATTGTATTGTGATTTTAATTGAGTATTTTCATTCCAAATGTGTTTTTTTAATCAAGAGTTCAAGATTTATTTTCAAATTCTCAAAATTTTGGATAGCCATACAGAACGGGCCGACCCACTAAGATAGAAAGAATGGAAAAGAATTAGAAATGTTCGATAATGGCTTTTTTGATGATATCCGATATTCCAATATTGTCCAACTCTTAATTACAGATACCGATATCAACGGATACCGATATACACAGTCGTGGAATTAACACATTATTATACCTAATTTTGTTGTGATGCCCCGCTGGATTAAACAATTTAACAAGGTTTTCCAAAATAAATCAACTCAAGTTATGGAAGAAAATGCCAACATGGCGTTATTGAAGTCACAAAGTGCATTATTTTTTTTAACATGCCTCAAAACAGCAGCTTGGAATTTAGGACATGCTTTCCCTGAGAGAGCATGAGGAGGTTGAGGTGGGCGGGGTTGGGTGGGCGTGTCTTGAGGTGGGGGATGGTAGGGGGTAGCGCTGGGTGTATATTGTAGTGTCCCAGACGAGTTAGTGCTGCAAGGGATTCTGGGTATTTGTACTGTTATGTTTATGTTGTGTTACGATGCAGATTTTCTCACAAAGTGTGTTTGTCATTCTTTTTTGGTGTGGGTTGACAGTGTGGTGCATATTTGTAACGGGGTTAAAGTTTTTTTATACGGCCACCCTCAGTGTGACCTGTATTGCTGTTGACCAAGTATGTGTTGCATTCAATTGTGTGTGTGAAAAGCCATAGATATTATGTGACTGGGCCGGCACGCCAAGGCAGTGCCTTTAAGGTTTATTGGTGTTCCGTACTTCTCTCTACCTGTACACAGCGGCGTTTTAAAAAGTCATACATTTTACTCTTTGAAACCGATATCGATAATTTTGATACTGGTACCGATAATTTCCGATATTACATTTTAAAGCATTTATTGGCCGATAATATCGGCAGTCTGATATTATCGGACAGCTGTAAATAGAATAGAAAGTATTTTATTGATCCATGTGGGAAATTATTCACATGTAAATAATATAAATATATTCTACATATATTCTACATTTAAGTGCAGTCAAGAAGGAACATATGCATTATACAGTCTGATGGCTATCGGTATCCAAGTAAGATCCAAGTAATCACGCTAAACTGTAAAAGTATGTGTACTATTATTGGGCGTGTTGCGTGTGATCTACTATGTGTGCAATTGATAACTGATGCAGACAGCCTTATATTATGGTGCCATATGTAATGTAATAAATTAGATTTACAGCCCCGAAATGTTGTTATTGTTCTCATTTCGATGCCCCGCCCTCCACCGTTCGACCAATTAAAAACTCAGTGAGTGTGTTACATTCAGGTTGCCGTAGTCGATTAGCTTCTTCTTTTTCTCTATCTTCTTGTTATGGGACATTCATCCACCGCTGTTGCCATTCCTAATATAAAGTAGCGTAAAGTTCCTAAGTTCCTAACTGTCAACAGACTCGCTATAAAAGCACTAACAACTCTTTGTATAGTGGGTTTACATAATTCACCCAAGGAACTTTAGTTATCAGAGAGTTTCGGGCGGACATTTTTTTACGGGACACGTTGTTGTTGCACTAGTGATCCACGGATGAGGAGATGCTGCTCCGTTATTGATTGAAGTAAAGTCTGAATGTCATTAAAGCAGTTAGCTCCATCTTTTGACACTTCTTCCACTCTTGTCCTTGCACGCTACACCGCTACAACAAAGATGACCTGGAGAAGACGTTGCCGAAGGTGAGCCACGTAAATAAGACCGCCCACAAAACGCTGCGTCCTGAAGCTACTGTCAGAAAGCGACTTGAAGATTATCTGTAAAACATAATCCATGCAACATTTTGACCAAAGAACCACCATTACTTGTTATGTAGACCACAAGTTTTACATCTAGAAAAAATATCGTATTATGACCCCTATAATGCGTCTTATAATCCGGTGTGAAAATAGACCTGAATAAACACGCTCATCGGCAGTGCGCCTTATAAACCGGTGTGCCCTATGGTCCGAAAAGTATGATACATATTACTATGTTACTATATTTTACATACATATACTTGCAGTATGAACACAAAACGTTGATGGTGTTTAGTTCAGTTCAGTTCAGTTCAGTTTCAGTTTATTTCCAACTTGCATACGATACAATGTAATGCATCACATAATTCCAGCTGTTTCATTACAGCACGTCCGAAAAGGAGTAGGAAGAAGTAGAATTTATTTAATCCTACACCTTTTCATACCATAGCAATGACATCCTCGGCTCAGATCGCACGTATGCAAATTTGTTCTCTGTAACAGAACAACGAACAACTAAATAATAAATAAATAATATACCGTAGTAAGTAAACAAATGTTGCATCCAGTCTCCCAACGAGGGGAAGGGGTCACCCACATCTGCGGTCCTCTCCAAGGTTTCCCATAGTCATTCTCATTGACATCCCACTGAGTTGTGAGTTTTTCCTTGGCCTTATGAGCTGAGGATGTCGTTGTGGCTTGTGCAGCCCTTTGAGACAACCTGAGCGTCTTACTGTATGAGGTCTTTGATGATTTCTGTGTGTCTTGTCCTGATGAAAAAGTGTACACATTTCCTGCGAGACATGATGATTTTGAGTGTACTAAAGCCCTCAAGAGCGTTTCAGTTGACGGTATAATAGCAATATTAGTAAATACAAGCTTACTTTCGAGCACAGTTAACATAAATACAAATAAAATCATTAATAAAATAATCATTAATTGTTTTATTGCTTTGTTATCTATGACACAAAACTAAGATGTAGAAGTTTTTTTTCAAATGTTAGCATATGTTCACCTACATTGTTTTGATTTGAGTATTTTTCATATACAAAATGTATAATCAATCAATCAATGTTTATTTATATAGCCGTAAATCACAAGGGTCTCAAAGGGCTGCACAAGCCACAACGACATCCTCGGCTCAGATCGCACGTATGCAAATTTGTTCTCTGTAACAGAACATCGAACAACTAAATAATAAATAAATAATATACCATAGTAAGCAAACAAATGTTGCATCAAGTCTCTCCTCGGGGGGGAAGGGATCACCCACATCTGCGGTTCTCTCCAAGGTTTCTCATAGTGATTCTCATTGACATCCCACTGAGTTGTGAGTTTTTCCTTGCCCTTATGAGCTGAGGATGTTGTTGTGGCTTGTGCAGCCCTTTGAGACACTTGTAATTTAGGGCTATATGAATAAAAATTGATTGATTGATCTGACAGCATCCACATCACGCAGTCCTCCTACAGTCAATCACAAGCTTAGTCGTCTTCCCGCGCTCTGGATCTCATTTGCTTTACTCCGCTTGCCGCCGAGACTCCAAAAGAGGGAACGGGGGGATACGGAGCGTTATTACTTTTATCCAATACAACCGGCGCAGTCAATAATTGCACAACGTCAGGGAGCGCTATTGTTCCCAGCTGCTGCGATTGTGGAGACGCAACATTTCCTGTTGACTTAATGACAGCCATCACTTCCCGCTCGCTACCCTCAATAACCGGCGTGCCCCCGCCCAGGCCGGTGAGGTGCAGGCGACGATAAGGCTTCTTCATCATCTTTATTGGATTCCTCCTCCAAATCAAATCATGGCAAACACACCACACATTATTCTGCTCCCTTCTCATATAGACCCACTGCGGCTGCGGGAATTATCCGCTAATAATAAACTCCTCTCTGCATTCTCGGAGTTATGAGGCCTAGCGCGACGCGCCTAAACCTCCAATGATCTGTCACGATCGATATTGGTTCCGGGGCTCCGCCCAAACCCTTTCGCTGTTCCCGCTCCCCGTGTGGCTGTCAGGCAGGTGATTGCCCTGCAGACACCGCCGCAACCGGCCTGGCGGTATTGTGTGAAGGCGTTTCTGAGTTGGCAGGAACTTCACAGGTATGGAGGCTGGAGGGTAGAACGAAGGAAGAAAAGATCTGAGGGAGACGGCCGTGCCCGAGGTCGTGTGCCGAACTGTTTTGCAGCTCGCTTTTATGGTAAGCTGCAGAGAAATATTTCCTCCTTTTTTTGAATCCCACGTACCGTTTGTTCGTAGCTGTTACGTAAATAGTGCGCTGAAATGAATCCCATGCCGCCTAAAGGACAAGCAAAAATAAATAAATTACCCCCCCAACCAACTGGCACCTGTTTTGATGACATCATTTCCACCCTACCAGGAATATGCCATTTTTTTTTGAATATTTAATAATGAGAGGATTCAAGTTCCAGGACCTGGATCTCACTGTAGGTCTCACTATTGGAGCCAGCTGGATGAACAGGAGCTCCATCAGCTTTGAGTCTGAGGGGAATAAATAGAAAATGAATAAATGAAATTAATGCTGAGGTAAAATGTTTTGGTAACACTTCAGTATGGGGAACATATTCACTATTACTTGGTAGCTTATTAACATGCAAATTAGTAACATGTCAATATTAAATACTTAGTAATGCCTTATTCTGCATGGCCTTATCATACAACAACCCTAACCCTAACCCTCTAAACCAGGGGTCTCAGACACGCGGTCCGCGGGCCAATTGCGGCCCACGAGAGGTTATTTTGCGGCCCCCACCTTAATATGAAAGCGTTATGTTATTTGGGTCCAAAATGGCTCTTTCAACGTTCTGGGTTGCCTACCCCTGCAATAGTGGAAAAGCGGCAAATGAGTGAAAGCGACAGAGACGTTGCCATGGAGACGAGGGTTTTCTTACGAGCCTGGCCAACCGCGACACCTGTCAATCAGTAATAACAGTCCCTGATAACCTGGACCATATCAAAGCGTTATTTTATTTATTTATTTATTTTTTAATTTGCATTGCCTCACATCGCTTAAACGTCATTTTGTTTATTTCTATTTTATTTTGTGTTGAAAATAAAAATAAATACATTTAAAAAGGTTTTTTTTAAGAAATCTTTTCTCGCGGCCCAGCCTCACCCAGGCTCTGCATCCAGTGGCCCCCAGGCAAATTGAGTTTGAGACCCCTGCTCTAAACCTAACCCCAACCTAACCCAGGGGTGTCCAAAGTGCGGCCTTCACCTCTGTTCTTATTGGCCCGCGACACATTCTGAAGACAAACTAAACAGGTCCCAAATTAGAAAACAAAAAACTGTGACGAATTAAACGGATCCAAATCTCCCAAAAATGGGACCTGAAAAACAAAATGGTGGACAACCTGAGCGTCTTACTGTATGAGGTCTTTGATGACTTCTGTGTGTCATGTCATTATGAAAAAGTGTACACATTTCCTGTGAGACATGATGATTTTGAGTGTACTATAGCCCAGTGGTTCTCAAATGGGGGTACGCGTACCCCTGGGGGTACTTGAAGGTACGCCAAGGGGTACGTGAGATTTTTTTTAAATATTCTAAAAATAGCAACAATTCAAAAATCCTTTATGAATGTATTTATTGAATAATACTTTAAAAATTATGAATGTTAGCTCATAAACTGTGAAAAGAAATGCAACGATGCAATATTCAGTGTTGACAGCTAGATTTTTTGTGGACATGTTCCACAAATATTGATGTTAAAGATTTATTTTTTTGTGAAGAAATGTTTAGAATTAAGTTCATGAATCCAGATGGATCTCTATTACAATCCCCAAAGAGGGCAATTTAAGTTGATGATTACTTCTATGTGTAGAAATCTTTATTTATAATTGAATCACTTGTTTATTTTTCAACAATTTTTTAGTTATTTTTATATATTTTTTTCCGAATAGTTCAAGAAAGACCACTACAAATGAGCAATATTTTGCACTGTTATACAATTTCATAAATCAGAAACTGATGGCATAGTGCTGTATTTTACTTCTGTATCTTTTTTTTTCAACCAAAAATGCTTTGCTCTGATTAGGGGGTACTTGAATTAAAAAAAATTTCCCAGGGGGTACATCACTGAAAAAAGGTTGAGAACCACTGACATAGCCCTCAAAAGTGTTTCAGTTGACAGTATAATAGCAATATTAGTAAATACAAGCTTACCTTCGAGCACAGTTAAAATAAATACAAATAAAATCATTAATAAAATAATCATTATTGTTTTGTTGCTTTGTTTTCTATAACACAAAGCTAAGATGTAGAAGTTTTTTTTCAAATGTTCGCATATGTTCACCTACATTGTTTTGTTTTGAGTATTTTTCATATACAAAATGTATAATCAATAATCAGTGTTTATTTATGTAGCCCTAAATCACAAGTGTCTCAAAGGGCTGCACAAGCCATAACGACATCCTCAGTTCAGATCCCACATAAGGGCAAGGAAAAACTCACAGCTCAGTGGGATGTCAAAGAGAATTACTCTGAGAAACCTTGGAGAGGACTGCAGATGTGGGTGACCAACCCCTTTAGGGGTGACTGGATGCAATGGACGTCGAGTGGGTCTAGCATAATATTATGAAAGTCCAGTCCATAGTGGATCTAACATAATGGTGAGAGTCCAGTAAATAGTGGGGCCAGCGGAAGACCATCCCGAACGGAGACGGGTCAGCAGCGCAGAGATGTCCCCAACCGATGCACAGGCGAGCGGTCCACCCCGGGTCCCGACAAAAGTGGCCCTTGCATCCTGTAATTTTTCTCTCTGTGGCCCTCGCTGGAAAACGTTTGGACACCTGTGCCCTAACCCAGTGGTCCCCAACCACCGGGCCGGGGCCCGGTACCAATCGGAATTTTTTATTAATTTTTATTAAAAAAAAAAAAAAAAAGTTTTTTGTTTTTTTTAATTAAATCAACATAAAAAACACAATATACACTTACAATTAGTCCACCAACCACAAAAACCTCCCTTTTTCATGACAAAAACGTCCCTTTCACATGACGAAGGAAAAAAAAAAAAAAAAAAAAAAAAGAAAGGATCCCATCCCCTTTCCCGGGCCGCAGGACAAATTATTAAGCGTTACACGGATACAAAAAGGTTGGGGACCACTGCCCTAACCAAATAACTCTAAATTAAGTCTTTTTTATTTACAACAGTGGTCCCCAACCACCGGGCCGCAGAATAATGTTTTATTGATTTTTATTTATTTTTTTAAAAATATATATATATATATATATATTTTTTTTTTTATCAAATCAACATAAAAAACACAATATACACTTACAATTAGTGCACCAACCACAAAAACCTCCCTTTTTCATGACAAAAACGTCCCTTTTACATGAAAAAGGAAAAAAAAAAAAAAAAAAAAAAAGGATCCCCTCCCCTTTCCCGGGCCGCGGGACAAATTATTAAGCGTTGACCGTTCCGCGGATACAAAAAGGTTGGGGACAACTGATTTACAATATGTTCCCCTAGTGTCCAAAAAACTCTTAATTAAGTCTTTGTTACTTAGAATATGTTCCCCATACTAAAGTGTTACCACGTAAGTCTGGACTTTAGCGATGGGCATTTTCATCTTAGTATGGATACCAAGGTGGGTGTTGCCATCAAATCGATACCAGCATGATGGGATCAGAAACTTTTGTTGCAGTTTCTCATTTTTCTCAATTTTTCGCTTTTTAAGTCTGTTAGTGGTTTAAGGTCATATCTATTGTGCTCTACTGCTCGCTCAGGCACATTTTGAACCTCCCCAACCCTGATCCACGGACAACTGTATTCACATTATCTCCTTGCCATGGAAGTTATTAGTTTTTTTTGTTGACATTTTATATTTATATTTTTGTTACCCTCTGGCATTTGTCTTATTCGACACTTTTTCCCAAAAATATTGTGCGTAATTGAACATAATAAAAAGAAATGTTTTTAATAAATTTAATCTTAACAGACTCTTTTGTATGGTTGCATTTACAAACCCCGTTTCCATAGGAGTTGGGAAATTGTGTTGGATGTAAAAATAAACGGAATACAATGATTTGCAAATCATTTTCAACCCATATTCAGTTGAATATGCTACAGAGACAACATATTTGATGTTCAAACTATTAAACTTTTTTTTTTTTTTTTTTAGCAAATAATAACTTACTTTAGTAATTTGATGCCGGCAACACGTGACAAAGAAGTTGGGAAAGGTGGCAATAAATACTAATAAAGTTGAGAAATTCTCATCAAAGTTTTATTATATTACGGACCTTTGATCCCTCAGGCGGTACTGTATCGAAAATAGACATCAGTGTGTAAAGGATATCACCACATGGGCTCAGGAACACTTCATAAAACCACTGTCAGTAACTACAGTTGGTCGCTACATATGTAAGTGCAAGTTAAAACTCCGCTATGCAAAGCAAAACCAATTTATCAACAACAACAAGGAACGCCGCCGGCTTCGCTGTGCCCGAGCTCATCTAAGATGGACTGATGCCAAGTAGAAAGGTGTTCTGTGGTCTGACGAGTCCACATTTCAAATTATATTTGGAAACTGTGGACGTGGTGTCCTCCGGAACAAAGAGGAAAATAACCATCCGGATTGTTACAGACGCAAAGTTCAAAAGCCAGCATCTGTGATAGTATGGGGGTGTATTAGTGCCCAAGGCATGGGTAACTTACACATCTGTGAAGGCACTATTAATGTTGAATGGTCCATACAGGTTTTATATCAACATATGTTGTCATCCAAGCAACGTTATCATGGATGCCCCTGCTTATTTCAGCAAGACAATGCCAAGCCACGTGTTACAACAGCGTGATTTCGTAGTTAAAGAGTGCGGGTACTTTCCTGGCCCGCCTGCATTCCAGACTTGTCTCCCTTTGAAAATGTGTGGCGCATTATGAAGCGTAAAATACGACAGCGGAGTTGAACGACTAAAGCACTACATAAAACAAGAATGGGAAAGAATTCCACTTTCAAAGCTTCAACAATTAGTTTCCTCAAATTCTAAGTTAATTATTATTTGCAAAAAAAAAGTTTATGAGTATGAACATCAAATATCTTGTCTTTGTAGTGCATTCAACTGAATATGGGTTGAAAAGAAATTTGCAAATCATTGTATTCCATTTACATTTACATCTTAACACAATTTCCCAACTCATATGAAAACGGGGTTTGTACTTATAAAACATTTTTAATGGATTAAATATGTTTTGATGTGCGTGGGCTGCAACGAGTGCAGAGGCAGACCTGATTATGACATTACAAGTCAACGTATCGGTATCAGTAGCGGCGATACTAGCACTGTATTGACTTGGCATCAGACCAATACAACAATTTCCAGTACCGCTCATCCCTACGGATTAGATTTATTTTGAGAAGACAATTAAGACATTATACAACGGCTACATTTTCATAATTAGCCGTGAACCATTTAGTTCAGTTCAGTTTCAGTTTATTTCGAACATGCATATGATACAATGTAATTCACCACATATTTCCAGTTGTTTCATTACAGCACGTCCGAAAATGAGTCAACAGAAGCAGAGTTTATTCAATCCTACCCCTTTTCAAATCATAGCAAAAAATAATAATAATATACTATAGTAAGCAAACAAATAGTGAATAAATAAATAATCTTTGTCTCAATAGAACAAATTTAAGGTATGACATAAGAAGTTTAAGCAGAACATACAGATGGTTTGAAAAAGGACCAATTAGGGCCCATTTATGCAGATACTGTATTGTACATCTCATATCCAAGCATCAGGCTTAAACATTTAAAATTCACAGCTTTTTCTAAATTACTGTAATTTTTAGACTATAATGTATCTGTATTTTTTGTACTCTTGGAACCCAGCAATTTAAAAAATCCTGCGGTTTTATTATAAATGTTTATGGGTTCACAAGTTTCACATGCCGCCAATAATGTTTTGCCTTATTACATCAGACAAATAAAATAGCCAAATGGATCACGGTAGACCAATAAGATTGTTCACATTAAACCAAAAACATTCACACAATCCTTTAGTCGGCCATTTGACGCTTTATGGGCTCACCCTCATCATGATGAAAACACTGCGAAATACACAAGACGCAGCCCTAATGCCAAAGAGGATCGACCCGGCGATCGAAAAAGGAAACAGCCGCCGCATGAAACAGAAAGCCACAAGCCCAGAGGCGACTCGCCTTGAGATGAAAATAAAAGCAAAAATAAAGCAGAGAAAACGCCAGTTTATAGATTTGCGTGGCCAAAATATGGACAAAATTATTTTTTTTCAAAAACTAGGTGGGTGCGCCTTCTATTTAGGTGCGCTCTTTAGTCTGTAAATTACAGTAATGAGGGAGACAAGAGATGCCCTCAATCTGACAAATTTTGAGGCCCTCTGCTAAAAAAAAGTGTAGCACTGACGGACTCCTACCCAAAATATTGTTTTAACAACATTTTAGTTGAGTTTTTTAAATTTTATTTACTATTGTAGAAGTCGCTTCCTAGCGGTCCCACTGTCAGACATGGCACCAGAGCCAAGCGTGCAGGTTCAACTAGGTTTTTAATGATAATGTTGTCAACAAAAGTATTCTCTCCTAGTAGACCGGGACTTTTCAGTCTCGTCTGTATCCTCTCTCTCCTTCTGCTCCCGGCCGCTTACTGTTAAAGACAACAGATGATTAGATTAACACGTACCACCTGCGAAATCTAATCACCTGCCAGCTGTGTCTCGCCGTCAGCAATGCCACGCCTCCGTCTGATGGTGCTCTGTCCTCAACACCATGGAAAGAGGCGGTGACTTTTGCTCCTGCAGGCAGCGCTGGCTACACCTCCCTCCACAACTATATTTTCCATTTAATTTTCAGTTGCATTATACAGTTTATAAGTAAAATGCAACAAAGGTATAAATTAGGAATGTCAAATGTACGGCTCGCGAACAGGTTTTTTACCAGCCCGCGGGATGAGTTTGCTAAGTATAAAAATGTACCTGAAATATTTTAATGAAAGAAACTGCTGCTCTTAATGTGTCCACTGGATGTCACAATAGCAATTATTTGTATCTTTGTAGATTATGCTACATATGTCCAAAATAAACCACATGATGATAGTATATCAGTTGAGTAAAATGATCAAACTACATAGATAATATCCTGTAAGTTGATGTTGTTATCATTTTATTATCTTGATTTAAAATTAACACCAATGAGTTGACTGATGAACATTATCACATAATTTATTCAGGAATATAAATAGCGACAAATAAATATTTATTAACAACATCCATCCATCCATTTTTCTACCACTTATTCCCTTCGGAGTCGCGGGGGGTCGCTGGAGCCTATCTCAATTACAATCGGGCGGAAGGCGGCGTACACCCTGGACAAGTCGCCAACTCATCGCAGTCACAACAACATGTAAGTGTAAAAAAAACAACAACATTATGATTTGTACGTTTTCAGAATGAGCTTGTTCTATTTTTAAATATCTTGATTTGTCTTTATTTTTAAGTTATCATGCCGTGATTTTACCAGTCCGGCCCACATAGGAGTAGATTTTTCTTCATGTGGCCCCCGATCTAAAATGAGTTTGACACCCCTGGTATAAATAGTACAGTATATTTAAATCATATGTGCACAGACAGCTGGTGTTGTCAGTTTTAACTTTACAAAAGGCGTAACGCACACTTTTACATTTCAGACATCTTTACCATTCAGATAGATCTACACCTATTTTAGAGTCGATCGCCCTACCTGTTTATTGGTAACTTTGCCTACCTTTTGATCTGAGCCCCAGGTGACGCTGCCCTCTGTGACTGAACGCCCACGTGTTGCGGTGCAAAGAGAATTATTCATTGTTTGCACACAGCAACAACCAAAAAGTGTTTGAGCGCAAAAGAGCAGATGCCCTCACATAGTTAATTCAACAATGGGGGCTACGCCACTGAATATCTGAGGTGTCTTGTCCATTGCCTCTCTAGTACAGATCATGCCTATTAAAAATACATGGAGGGGCAATTTTCCCGAAAGCATCTGAAAAACGGATCAAAACACAGCTTTAAGCTGACAATGCATCCAAACTATACACTCAGAAGCACCTGCCTACTGTGGGGCAAAAAAGTATTTAGTCAGCCGGCGATTGTGCAAGTTCTCCCACTTAAAATGATGACAGAGGTCTGTAATTTTCATCATAGGTACACTTCAACTGTGAGAGACAAAAAAAACAACAGGAATTCACATTGTAGGAATTTTAAAGAATGTATTTGTAAATTATGGTGGAAAATAAGGATGTGGTCAACCATTTAAAGCTCTCACTGACGGAAGGAGGTTTTGGCTCAAAATCTCATGATACATGGCCCCATTCATTATTTCCTTAACACAGATCAATCGTCCTGTCCCCCTAGCAGAAAAACAGCCCCAAAGCATGATGTTTCCACCCCCATGCTTCACAATAGGTGTGGTGTTCTTGGAATGCAACTCAGTATTCTTCTTCCTCCAAACACGACGAGTTGAGTTTATACTAAAATGGATACATGGATGACACAGCAGAGGATTGGGAGAATGTATTGTGGTCAGATGAAACCAAAATATAACTTTTTGGTTTAAACTCAACCAAGGAGTTGATCTTTGTGAATAGGTTGACGTCAGAGGATGTAATATAACCCAGTTTCACCGTTTGGATATGGGAGTTGTTGTTAGCAAACTGTTAAGAGTGAGAATTGCACTATATTAATGCAACTAATTAAAAATAATATTTGATAGGTAAGGAGAGAACACGACAAGTTGAGTTTATGCCAAAAAGTTCTATTTTGGTTTCTCCCAATCCTCTGCTGTATCATCCATGTATCCATTTTGGAATAAACTCAACTCGTCGTGTTTGGAGGAAGAAGAATACTGAGTTGCATCCCAAGAACACCATACCTACTGTGAAGCATGGGAGTGGAAACATCATGCTTTGGGGCTGTTTTTCTGTTAAGGGGACAGGACGATTGATCCGTGTTAAGGACAGAATGAATGGGGCCATGTATCATGAGATTTTGAGCCAAAACCTCCTTCCATCAGTGAGAGCTTTGAATGGTTGACCAAATACTTATTTTCCACCATAATTTACAAATAAATTCGTTAAAATTCCTACAATGTGAATTCCTGGATTTTTTTTTCACTTTCTGTCTTTCACAGTTGAAGTGTACCTATGATGAAAATTACAGACTTCTGTCATCATTTTAAGTTTGAGAACTTGCACAATCGGTGGCTGACTAAATACTGTTTTGCCCCACTGTAATTGCACATGTCGAATGATACAACAATTTTCAAAAGGTACAACCGTTTAATTGAATGTCTACTACAATAAAATTCTGCTACAATGCCAATACTAGAGCATTCTCTGTGTAATCCCTGCTTAATTGAGACAGGACAGAGAGGAGCTGGTCCTGGTTGTCATCCCTGCAGTTCTCCACTGAGGGACAGAAGACCCTGTGCCAAATCTCCTCATGCACCACTGATTACATCGACTTGGCCTCGTTCTGGTCTGGACTGGACCTTCAATTTTGTGTCCCAACTCACCACCCAGTGTCTGCTGCCACTGAGCCCAGGCTCGCACCCAGCATAGCGACGGACAGTTGAGCCAATGGATAAAGATGTGTGGTGGTGTGCACCATCAAGGAAATGAAGTGATCATCAACTTCACATTAGCAAACAGAGATGTGCCCAGCTGTGGCCAGTAGCTATTGGCAACCTGATCTTCACCGAACAAGGGAATCTAAATGAATTGGTTAAAAGCTGGATGGAACACCTGGTGTCATCATACTTACTTCATGAGAAGCCAGAGAAAGGAACAAAGAAATGATGTCATGTATAAAGTGTGACGTGCAATTTTATATACCATGCATCCGGAAAGTATTCACAGCCCTTCACTTTTTCCACATTTTGTTGAAATACAGACTTATTCCTAAATGGAATTAATTCATTTTTGCTCTCGAAATTCTGCAGACAATACCCCATAATGACAATGTAAAAAAATGTTACGTCGGGGTCGCAAGGTCGTTTCCCCAAGACGCAGATGGACGTTCGGAAGCAGTGTGCAGGTAAGATAAAGTGTTTATTATCATAACAAGGCAATAACACAAAACATAGGAACGTGCCGCCGGTATGTGAAGCTATAGAAAAACTAGCACAGGAATAAGGAGGAAGAAACCAAAGTAACGTGTTTCGCGAAGCAAACAAAACAGCCAATGTGGCGAGAAGCAGGACTAAATAGCTCTTTGATTAGTGACCGGGAGCAGGTGAGCGTCCCAAACACTAATCAGAGGCAGGTGAACATAATCAGCATCCATAACAACAAGGGACACAAAAACAGGGGCGCTGAAACAGAACTAAGGGACTCTTAAAATTAAAGAAAACATATAACATGAACATGAAAACATGGCCTCGGGGGGATCTGAGCCAAGGATGTCGTTGTGGTTTGTGCAGCCCTTTGAGACACATGTGATTAAGGGCTATATAAATAAACTTTGAGTGATTGATTGATACAGATCATCACAAAAAAGTAGTTATTTTAACTGTGCAAACTGACGATGGCGTGGAACACCACAGAGGCCACCACAGTGGATATGTTTATTTTATTTTTTATTCATAGCTGTATGTAGAAGTGTCTGGTTGTATCTGCTGCTTTAATGTCCTTAAAGTCCTCTGTGTTCTTTGATGTTTGATGTTTCCCTCTTACACACATGTAAGAGGGATGTGTACTATGGCTATGAGTTGTTGTTTTTTTCCCTTGGCCTCAGTCTGCACCCCCACTCCAGGGCCTAGGCTAAGACCGATTTTTTTTATTTTATTTTAATCTTCTATTCCCCCCCCCCCCTCCCCCCCCCACCCCCCCACCCCGTTTACCTGTATGTCATCTTTTTTGTAAGGGGCGCTGGAAGCCGGCAGACCCGTCAGCGATCCTGTTCTGTCTCCCTGTAATGTTTGTCTGATCTTGAATGGGATTGTGCTGAAAATTGTAATTTTCCTGAAGGAACTCTCCTGACGGAATAAATAAAGTACTATCTAATCTATCTAATGTAATCTAAATGTATAAAAAATATTTTAAATTCCATGTACAGTATTTTTTGTACAGACTTAAGGCACATTAAAGAGCTCATATTTGTTTTTTCTAAACTTAAAACAGTTCCTTGTGGTCTAGATAACATGTAATGGTTGTTGTTTTGTCAAAATGTTGCATTGATTACCGTATTTCCTTGAATTGCCGCCGGGTATATAGTATGCGCCTGCCTAGAATTACTGCCGGGTCAAACTCGTTTGGCAAAATAATTAGCGCATGCTTGATATTACCGCTGGCTCAGGATTAACGCCGGGTCAAAGTTGTTTTGCAAAATAATTAGCATATGCCTAGAATTTCCGCCGGGTCGAACTCGTCACGTCACGAGTGACACTTCACCTGTCATCATTTTCAAAATGGAGGAGGCTGATTTCAATCATTTGAAATCACATAAAAGGAAGAAGATCAAGAGCTATTCAGAAGGATTTAAGATCCAAGCTATTGAATATGCTAAAATGAACAGTAAGCAGCTATGTTTTATTAATATACCGTAGCAGCGTGTTTCAAATATGAGTCATTAAATGACTCCCGCCTCCTGGTGGTAGAGGGCGCTAGTGATCCTTCCTACTCGGCTGCAGAAGAAGTGGCAACAAGCAGCAAAAGTGAGCAGCGGTCGTTTATTTTTTCTTCTCGCTTGCACTTTTAACATGGAGGATTACATATCTAAAATAAAACAGTTATTTAAACTGGACTTTCAATCGAAGCAGGAGATAATAAAGGAAGATCTCCATCGAGACTTTTAAAACTGAAGAAAGATAAGGAAGACTTCTATAAACAAGTTATCAATGCTTTTGATCAGAAGGAAATGTGCATGGACTTCATTTATAAGTAAAGGTAAGGCCATAATAACGTTTTTTTTTATCAAATGCGCTTTTCATGATGGTATCCTTACATCACACTCAAATTTATAAGCGCAGGCCTAAATTTACCGCGTGCCTTTGGTAAGCACCGGAGTGAGAAGAGGTTTTAAAATTAATTAGCGCATGCTTGCCTTTACCGCATGCCATTGGTAAACGCCGGAGTGAGAAGAGGTTTTAAATTATCTAGCGCCCCGGCGGTAATTCAAGGAAATACGGTATGTTTTACAAACCATCATTAAGCCATTTTCTTGACTGTCTCTTCAGAATGCGTCGATCTGTGAGTAGTCTTTTTTTAAGTGGCTCCACTTCGACAACCTCTTCTCTCCATCATCTTTGTTCTATCAGTAGTTTTTAGCGCTTCCATGGCGAGTCTACTGACAGATAAAAGCTTTAACTATACGCTCAATTGTATTAGGAATGGGAGAAGCAGAAGATGAATGCCCCACAACAAGAGGATAGAGGAAAAACAGGAGCTTATTGACCAGTGTCAATTTTCGGGACTTACACAGATTCAAAATAGATACCAATAAAAAAGGTTGGTTTTGCATAATATTGCCAATCAAAATGCCAGACAACTTCTTATAATATATGTCATTTCTAGGCCCTTAAGCACACACAATAATAATACCCAAAAGTTGCAGGACAGTACGTCTGACCACAATAGCGTTAATGCTCCGACAATCCATCAATCAGTGCGGTTTTGTCACTTACCAAAGTCGTACTAAAACATTCTGACAAATATTTGAGCGCCATGTGTAATGTTCTATATGTTTTCAATGAAACATTTTTTTTTTTTTGCAGCAGCAAGCGACAGCACAACAGTAACATCAACCCTGGCAAGCGTTGCACAGACACATACAAATTCGCACACACGCATACATACGCACACTCTCACACATTCAGGTGTATGTTACCTTCTTGACACCTCTGAAAAATGCCTACGTCTTTAGGACCACACTTTCTAAATATACAAAGATTTGTATTTACAACATGAATAATATGTATTTACTATGCAAATATAAAAAAGGTAAGCTTTTGGTTATTTATTTCATTTATTTTTTTGTAATTGTTTTTTAATCTTCATTATTGACTTCAAGTTATTACAGTATGTCTCTATATACATATTTATTTTTATTAATTTTGGTCAAAGGGGGCGCATTGCAATTTTTTACACACACTTGATATTGCATATGTTGGCCAGAGGGGGAGCACTTCAAACTTTTACACACACTTGTTATTTCATATGTTGACCTTACTCACTATTAAAACTGACACACAGTCAATTTAAAAAATCCCTCCTTTTTGCTACCCCCCAAATAGATTTCACTACAAGGGGTGCAAATGAGAAATTCTCTATTAGATGCAATGATTTTCTGTATTGGGACCATGATGTTGGTCCTAACTTGTTCATATGGAAGATACTGTTCCTTGTTGATGTCTCAAGAAGGGTAGAAATACAAGAACACACACGCACAAAACGTTTATTCGGACCTTCCAGAGGAGCAGAAGCAAATAAAGTCGGTAGTGTCTTGATGAACCACTTTTGTTTTTTGCAGTAACAATACAACAGTAACATCATCCCTGGCTATGATACGGTCTCCATACACCCATTTAGCTGCCTGGGATATGCCTTTACATTATTCTTAAATTTGGAGCTCCAGAATCAGCATGTTCTCATCCCTTTGTGACAACGGTTTGAAATTAAGTCTGAAAACCTTTGACCAGTTGAGTTTTTGTCCGTGGTCACCCATTGGATCTTTCAAAGTGTAAAATACGATCCACCTTGAAGACAGTGTATTTTATTTTGAAAGTATACCGGATACTTTCTTTTGTTTCTTGTGCATGACTTCCTGTCCAACACTAAGATAGGATAGGATGGGATAGGTCTTTATTGTCATTGCACAAGTACAACGAAACTTTGTTTTCAGCACAAACCTGTTCAAGATTAGACAAACAAACAGTGTACAGGGTTACAGAACAAGAACACTGATGGGTCGCCATAAGGCGCCCCGTAAAAGATGGAAAAAAGGTAAACGCTGGGGAAGGATGAATAAAAAAATACAATCCAGACTGGGCTCCTAAGGGGGCCCAGTCTGGAGTGGGAAAAATCCTCCATAGCAAAGCCCATATACATACATAACTAGCAGATTTGAGCTAAATCGAACGGATGTGTTGCGGCTTCCGGCAAAAATAGAAGAGCTGCGTATATTTAGCGCTGGAATGCGGAAGGAACGGTAACGGCATGTCGGTGACGTTGCACAGGCAATTGAAACGGACACATTGAGTTGTGCGGGACCGCGGCCGTTTCGGATTCAATGGAAACCCAGGGTCTGGTAGGAGGCTGTGGATCATCCACAGCAGGACTGCCAAATTGAGGAACAGCTTCTTTCTGGCAACTGCTGAACTCTGAAGATGCTCTGTAGCAATGGATCCAAATCTACCAGCCCTGCATGAAAAACACTTAATTTGCACAGGAATCCCAACTGTGCTGAACTGGTATTTTATGTGGTTTGACTTGCTGTCATTTTTTTTTTTACAATCTACATCAGTGGTTCTCAAATGGGGGTATGTGTACCCCTGGGGGTACTTGAAGGTATGCCAAGGGGTACGTGAGATTTTTTTTTTAAATATTCTGAAAATAGCGACAATTCAAAAATCCTTTATAAATATATTTATTGAATAATATTTCACCAACATATGAATGTAAGTTTATAAACTGTGAAAAGAAATACAGCAATGCAATATTCAGTGTTGACAGATAGATTTTTTGTGGACATGTTCCATAAATATTGGTGTTAAAGACCTATTGAAACCCACTACTACCGACCATGCAGTCTGATAGTTTATACATCAATGATGAAATTTTAACATTGCAAAACATGCCAATGCAGCCTTTTTAATTTACTAAATTGCAATTTTAAATTTCCCGCGAAGTGTCGTGTTGAGAACGCCGTGATATGATGACGCGTGCGTTTGACGTCTCGGGTTGTAGCGGACATTATTTTCTAGCCCGATCCAAGCTGTAAGTAGTCTGCTTTAAACGCATAATTAAACAGTATTCTGGACATCTGTGTTGCTGAATCTTTTGCAATATGTTCAATTAATATTGGAGAAGTCAAAGTAGAAAGATGGAGTTGGGAAGCTTTTAGCCTTTAGCCACACAAACACAGTCGGTGTTTCCTTGTTTAAAATTCACAAATATGAAGCTTTACTACGGATCAGAGAAGTCAAGCGGACATGGATCCTGACCAAATGTCAACCGGCAGTTTACAGTGAGAAAATTGTGTAATAAGTCAGCTCTTACCGGAGACATCAGCGGAGCTTCAGTCTTGATGCAGCTGCCTGACTTCCCTCAGAGACTCTGGCGTCAACACACCCGTGGCCACACCCCTCCGCTTTTCAGGTACTTTATAATGTCACTAAAAGACTAGTAACACAATAGGCAGATAAGGGATTTTCCAGAATTATCCTAGTAAATGTGTCTAACAACATCTGAATCGCTCTCGCTGCCCTCTCCTTTTTTTTTTTTTACTTTTTCTTTTTCAAACTTTTTTTTTTTTCTAGTCCTTCATTCTAAATTTCCTCATCCACGATCTTTCATCCTCGCTCAAATTAATGGGGAAATTGTCGCTTTCCCGGTCCGAATAGCTCTAGCTGCTGCTGGCTATGATTGTAAACAATGTGAGGATGTGAGGAGCTCTACAACCCGTGACGTCACGCGCACATCGTCTGCTACTTCCGGTAAAGACAAGGCTTTTTTATTAGCAACCAAAAGTTGCAAACTTTATCGTGGATGTTCTCTACTAAATCCTTTCAGCAAAAATATGGCAATATCGCAAAATGATCAAGAACGACACATTGAATGGACCTGCTATCCCCATTTGAATAATAAAATCTCATTTCAGTAGGCCTTTAAAGATTTCTTTTTTGTGAAGAAATGTTTAGAATGAAGTTCATGAATCCAGATGGATCTCTATTACAATCTCCAAAGAGGGCACTTTGAGCTGATGATTACGTCTATGTGTAGAAATATTTATTTATAAATGAATCACTTGTTTATTTTTCAACAAGTTTTTAGTTATTTTTATATCTTTTTTTCGAATAGTTCAAGAAAGACCACTACAAATGAGCAATATTTTGCACTGTTATATAATTTAACAAATCAGAAACTAATGACTTCTTTATCTATTTTTTCCAACCAAAAATGCTTTGCTCTGATTAGGTGGTACTTGAAATAAAAAAAATTTCCCAGGGGGCACATCACTGAAAAAAGGTTGAGAACCACTGTTCTCGATGCACAACAGCAGTGACTCTCAAACTGTGCAGGCTCCATCGAGTGGTGCGCCAAATAATCACTTGATTAAAGTCCTGTGTTTTATTTCGCTACATTCAAACACAGTGTCACTATTCAAAGTGTTACTGTGACCAAAAACATTAAATACACTTGTTGAATAAAACCTGTACTGTTTACAATGAATATATAGAGGCCTACTGAAACCCACTACTACCCACCACGCAGTCTGATAGTTTATATATCAATGATGAAATATTAACATTGCAACACATGCCAATACGGCCTTTTTAGTTTACTAAATTGCAATTTAAAATTTCCCGGGAGTTTCGTCTTGAAAACGTGTAATGATGACGTGTACGCAAGACGTCACGGGTTTTTAGGACGTATGAGCGCTACGCACACACACAGCTAAATGTCGTCTGCTTCAATGGCATAATTACACGGTATTTTGGAGAACTGTGTTGCTGAATCTTTGGCAATTTTTTCAATTAATATTGGAGAAGTCAAAGTAGAACAATGGAGTTGGGAAGTTGTAGCCTTTAGCCACACAAACACACGGTGATTCCTTGTTTAAAATTCACAGAGTTGAAATTTTCCTATGGATCACAGCGAACATGAATCCCGACCACTTGTCAACCAGCAGGTTTCGGTGTTTAAATTTTGGTTAAAAAGTCGCCACTTACCGGATATCAGCTGAGCTTGCGCCTCCCGTACAGCTGCCGTCGACTTCCCCTAGACACTGCGCGTCAACACCCGGCCGTGGACGTACACTTTTAACTATCAGGTACTGTTAAACTCACTAAAACACTAGCAACACAATAGAAAGATAAGGGATTTCCCAGAATTATCCTAGTAAATGTCTCTAAAAACATATGAATCCGTCTCAATGCAACGCGATTGCAATCGCGTTTTTTTTTTTTTTTTCTAGTCAGTCGCTATCAATATCCTCAAACACAAATCTTTCATCTTTGCTCAAATTAATGGGGAAATTGTCGTTTTCTCGGTCCGAATAGCACTTTTTGTTGGAGTCTCCCATTAAAAACAATGTGAATATATGAGGAGCTCCCACACGTGTGACGTCATCGTCTGCGACCTCTGGTAGAGCAAGGCTTTTCTCCAGTTGCAAACTTTATCGTGGATGTTCTCTACTAATCCTTTCAGCAAAAATATGGCAATATCGCGAAATGATCAAGTATGACACATAGAATGGACCTGCTATCCCTGTTTAAATAAGAAAATGCCATTTCAGTAGGCCTTTAGGCCTACTATGCTACTGTATTGTAATGTTGGTTATTATGGTGGTACTTGGACAGCCAAGTGTTTTCTCAGTTCTCACAATCTGTTATTTTGTTTTTATTCTAGTCACCTTTATGCTATTTATAACATATTCTATATACTATTTGTATGTATATTTTTATGTACATAATATTATTCTTGTTGTACTCATTTGGGTAAATTTGGGACCTTGTGCCATCTCATGTGTCCCTTGGGCGCTGGTACCAAATAAACTTCCTTGAATCCTTGTATTGTATCCTAAATGAGGTGGCCGGCGAGTGTATAGGATAATTATTCACGCTGCGAGGTGGAAAACTCACCGCTTCAGTTCATTCAAGCGAGCCAATCAGTTGTGCAAGCTGTCAAGAGAGTCTGCAGGTAACACAGTCCCACAGAGGAAGCATCTTGTACCTTCGCTTCTTATTCTGTTCCCATGCCAAATTCCCTCCTGAGCCAAAACAGGAAAATGAGAGAGTCTCTCTGAACCCAGTAGACGGAACAGAAGTTGTGCGAGTTGACGGATAAGGCCGTGTCTGCCAAATAGGAAGGCTCCCCCGTTTCAGACATCCCATCAAACTTCAGATCAATCCTCGCACGACTCGCCGCACTCGTGTCCACCAGCCGTCTCCATTTAGCTGGCAAGTTAACACTCAGGTTAATTATTCAGGCAAATCTGTTCGAAAGAATTAGAATAGGAGCCAAGTGCCATTTGTCGGAGATACTCTCAATTTAGTCAACACCAGATAGATATGTCAATAAAGACAAAAAAAACAATCAGCGCCGTCTTATAGGTCTATGGTAAAAAAAAACAAATGTGCCTCCAAAAATTATAAGCATGGAGAATGTAACGTGTCATCTTCATCTCTAAGAAAGTACTGTGGATGAAAAAGTCAAAGAAATTACCATTTTAAGATGCACAAATTAATTTCCACGCACATGCTGATGTCTCTATTGTTGTCATCCATCGACGCCCTGTACTGTCTGTCACTGGTGTATCACCTGAAGGAACTCTCCTGAAGGAATCAATAAAGTACTATCTAAGTAAAACTACCGACTCCGCCATCTGCCTGTTTTTGTATGTGCAAGCTAACTCTTCTGCTCCTGAACCGTGGCACACAAAACATTTTCCAAAAACACACAGCTCTACTTTTTCTCGAAAAACACGCCCAATGGTCGCTCTGTGGTTAAACCCCGGAGTGTGTGACCTAGGGCTGGGCGTATCGATAGTATCGATACTTGGTGAGTATCGGTATCGTATCGATACTGGCGTGATGGCATCGATACTTCACCAAATTAAGCGAATCACTCCGATTTAAAAAAAAAATGTGAGTGCAGCGCAGCGCTCCTCACCACTCCACCCTCCTCCCTAGTGATGGGTCGCGAACGAGATTTAAAAACACTTTAAAAATTCATCTTCAACCCAAAATTAAATAAAATAAATACAATTAACATGACGCTTGGTGCGTTCGCGCACACACATCAGTATAATTCGCTCCGAGGTTCACTCAGGCACGCACACACACACGCGTGTGCGTTTCCAGTGCAACTTAATGTCTTGGTTGTAAACTGTAAAGTATTTTATTGCACTAAAATAACGATGAGAATTTCTCAGTTCTTTTGTTTTGTGTTCATTTTTACAACTGTTTAATAACTAGTGTTTTCTTTTTTACTTAAGTTCTTGTGTGTTGTGAGGCGACTAGCCAAGTTCAGTATTTGTTTTCACCTTGTTTGCACTACTTACTTTATTGTAATTGATATTATTACTTTTTTATGTGAATTTCTCAGTTCTTTTGTTTTGTGTTCATGTTTACAACTTTGTTCAATAACTAGAGTTTTGTTATTTACCTTAAGTGTTTGTGTGTTTTGTGGCGACAAGCCAGGTTCAGTAGTTGTTTGCACCTTATTTGCATTACTTCATTGCTATTGATATTACTTTTGTAATAAATATTTTATTTTTTGACTTAAATTGTTGTCCTGTGTTGTATTATTATCATAATCAATTAATAAAGGCAAAAGTACAAATTTGTTTTTCAAAAGTATCGATACCCCGAAGCCGCCCCATCAGATGACGACACTTCCGGTATCGGTATCTGTTTCGGTGATACTGGCCGGTATCGGATCGGATCGGGATCGATACCCAAATTTGCGATATCGCCCACCCCTAGTGTGACCCGATTAATCGGATTCACTTCAACTTTAGGTTGTATGTCTGAATTGCCATGAGATTTGGTGCACATTTTTCAGGGACTTTCAAGCACATGTTGAACTAATTAGGTTAAAAAAACATGTCCGCCACCAAGCAAGACGTCTCTGTAGGGCAGGGATATAAAACTAGTACCGTATTTTTCGGAGTATAGGTCGCTCCGGAGTATAAGTCGTACCTGCCGAAAATGCATAAAAAAGAAGGGAAAAAACATATGTAAGTCGCACTAGAGTATAAGTCCAATTTTTGGGGGAAATGTATTTGATAAAACCCATCACCAAAAATAGACATTTGAAAGGCAAATTAAAATAAATAAAGGATAGTGAACAACAGGCTGAATAAGTGTACGTTATATGATGCATAAATGACCAACTGAGAAGGTGCCTGGTACGTTAACGTAACATATTATGGTAAGAGTCATTCAAGTCATTCAAAGAGTCATTCAAATAACTATAACGTGGGACGGCGTGGCGCAGTGGGAGAGTGGCCGTGCGCAACCCGAGGGTCACTGGTTCAAATCCCACCTAGAACCAACCTCGTCACGTCCGTTGTGTCCTGAGCAAGACACTTCACCCTTGCTCCTGATGGGTGCTGGTTGGCGCCTTGCATGGCAGCTCCTTCCATCAGTGTGTGAATGTGTGTGTGAATGGGTAAATGTGGAAGTATTGTCAAAGCGCTTTGAGTACCTTGAAGGTAGAAAAGCGCTATACAAGTACAACCCATTTATCATTTATCATTTAACGTATAGAACATGCTATACGTTTACCAAACAAGCTGTCAATGTTACGATCCACTTCATGGATCGTTTGCTTTTCTGTATGTTTTGATCGCGTTTTGGACTCAGCCGATCCCAGTACTTGTGCATTTCCTTGTTTACATTCGTTACCATGGTTTTCATCATCTGTTTCGCCTGCTTCCTATTTTTGGACGCACACCGGGTTTGGATTGTTGTGTTGGTATTTAAGTCCGCCTTCTACCTGAGTTCAGTCTGGACGTTTTGTTTGCTCAATGCAACTGTTACGTTGTTTACCCTCTAGTCTTTTGTGGTTTCCTCGCTAAGTTTTAGCTTGGCCTCCGCGCGCTCGGCTCGCGCTGTTTGGACTTGGAGCTCTGCCTTTGGCTAGTATTCGCATTTTGTTATCCGTGCCATAGCACACCTTTGTTTTGCTTTTTTGTACAAGTGTTCCTTTTGTATTTTTATATTAAAACCTGCTCCTACCTTCATTCCTGCCTGCTCCTGTCCTTTGGCATCGAGAGGTGATACACTCGTGCAGCACCATGCGTCCACAACGCAAGAGTCACTCCTAATCGATAAATTCCATGAAATTTTATACGTCTAGTCTGTTACGTGAATGAGCTAAATAATATTATTCGATATTTTACGGTAATGTGTTAATAATTTCACACATAAGTCGCTCCTGGGTATAAGTCGCACCCCTGGCCAAACAATGAAAAATACTGCGACTTATAGTCCGAAAAATACGATATATGTTATTTGTGTTTATGTTGCACAATTTCAGTGATTTACCAGAAGCTACCAGTTGAATAGCCCATACGACAAAAAATAGAGGACCTAAAATGGAACCTTGAGGAACACTACTAATGTAACTAAAGAAGTTGACTACTGACTGCATCTGAAGTAAGCTTCAGCTTACATATCACCTTAAACCAATAGCATTACAAAAAAACTATGTAACTGCAAAAAAGGGAGGATTTGAAAAACGCCTCAGTTATGTAAATCACAAGTTTGGAGCTAGCTGCCATCCAACACCTTTGGCATTACAGACCGGTTTATAAATCTTAATGTCATGCCACCCAAAAAGAACATTACTTCTGACAAAGGGGAGGAAGCAGTATCAGTCATAAGCTAATGGCAGGAACAAATAACGCTTCATGTGGAACAGGTCAAAGCACTTAAACGTATAATTGTAGCAAAAGATGAAAAAATGCTGCACTGGAAAACCAGGTGGATGACCTGGCACAATACACAAGATTGAACGATTTAATAAATAGGGGATTAGGAGAAAAACCTGACCATATGCCGAAGCAGTGTCGAAAAAATCAGGTTTTCTGTTTTCTATCTAGCAGTGTTGACCCTGATGAGGTAGTGACTTGTCCAGGGTGAAACCCGCCTTCCACCCGAATGCAGCTGGGATAGGCTCCAGTCACCCCCACGACCCCAAGAATGACAAGCGGATGGATGGATGGATGGATAGATGGATTTCTACACGGAAGTTGAAAAGCAGTGGTCAACCGAGCTAAACTGTAGTGATGGGATCGGCAGTTCTTTTGACTGTGCTGAATCACTAGAATCAGTTCCT
The DNA here is from genome assembly GCF_033978795.1 of Nerophis ophidion. Taxonomy (NCBI): domain Eukaryota; kingdom Metazoa; phylum Chordata; class Actinopteri; order Syngnathiformes; family Syngnathidae; genus Nerophis; species Nerophis ophidion. The sequence continues at coordinate 65,036,331 of NC_084613.1, read as the reverse complement.
TAAATTGATTCGTTCAAAAGATCCGTTCACCGAATCACTTCTGCAGCAGCAGTTCTGTGTGCAGGTCGGCGAATCATGAGTCAGTCAGTAACAGCTTCCCCAGCGGCAGATCTCGGCGTGTGTGAATCTGACAAGATAATAACAATTCATTTTAAAATTTGCTACAAATATTATTTTCTTTTTTTTTTGTGTGTGTGTCCTCTCCAAGAGGTGTACATGACATTTTAAAATGGATCTGAAAACAAAATAAAAAAGTTATTTAAAGTGGTAAAAATTACATACACATTTACAAATGGTATTATTATTTTTACATTTTAACATTTGACTCGACAACAAAATTGAAATATATTCTTAAATGTGTTTGAAATGCAATTATTTTCTACATTATTACATTACATTTATTTTAACAATTCATAGTGGATTTGACAAGTTAGAAAAAACGATTCTAAAATGTGTTACAAGTTTTCTTTTTTCACATTACACTTTATTATTTTAACATGTAATATTTCTAACAAAACATACATGTATTAAAAATGTAATAAAAATCACTCTTCCTTTTATATCACATCCAATGTGTTTTTTATTTATTTTTTAAACAACTATGATCACTCTAAAAGCGGTATATAGTAAACACGATATGAAAAATAGAATAAAAAATGTGTGCGGGTCGGCAAATCACGAGTCAGTCAGTAACAGCTTCCCCAGCGGCAGATCTCGCTGTGTGACAGTTGGCGAACGACACAAACCCTCAACACCCAATGAACGACGCACACAGTGACTGAACGAGATCCTCAATGTGACGTCATCCTCCGCAACACAGTCACTTCTCTGTGTCAGTACGTTCGCAAACGTGATTCACGTGATTCACGGGATTCACGTCGCGACACAGTCAGTTCCCTGTGTCAGTACGTTCGCGAACGTGATTCACGGGATTCACGTCGCGACACAGTCAGTTCTCTGCGTCAGTATGTTCGCGAACGAGATTCACGTGATTCTCGCCAGTTCCACTCATACCGGCATGGTCGCGGCGGAGCTCAACTGAACGGAGAAAGGAACGAATCAGTTCATGATGTGATTCGGTTCAGTACGTTCACTCAAAAGATTCGTTCGTTTGAACGAATCGTTCGCAAAGGACACAACACTACTAAAATGGCTTTTGTACAGCAAGCATCGCGCACACTACCTAGGTACACAACTGGTCTACATATATACATTCCTGCAATATATTCCTGCAAAAAGCAGATACGAGCAAAATATCTAACTATGCAATATCCAAGACCTCCAATCCTCCAGTTGCTAGGACAAAACCACCCTTGTACACGCATCTGCCACCATTTAGATACCTGACCACTGCAGTAGGTACCCTACTCAAAGAGAAAGCGATACAGGTCATTTGTGTACAATAGTGTACTAGGGCTTGAATGATTAGAATCACCGAACTTTCAGCCTCCTTCAGGTTGGCTAAACTCTCCCCCTTTTGTCCAGCTCACAAGGAATTAGCATGTAGATGAAAGGGAACTAGAGCAGGATTAGGAAACATGCCCCAATGATTGAGGAATGTTCACTCAAGGACAGGCTCAAACACTCTTGGGTCCAGAGACCAACTTACTGTAAAGCCTCATGTGAAAATGTTCACGTGCAAGTGCTTAGGGACTGTATTCTGCAGGGACTTAGGGGTGGTCCAAGTATTTAATAAGGTATTAAATTATCTAGTTTTAATCCCCCCCTCTCTACTCAGGTATGAACTTCAGTATGTAACAGCGAGTGTGTTGGTATAAAAGTTTCTCAAGACTAAAGTCCTGTCATCCGCAAAATGAAAAGACTCTGACGGCTTCAACTCTTTTGAAGGCCGTCCTTATCTTACCTTCAGACCGAGACGATAGCAGCAATGAGTCCGACCCGTCGTTGGTAGCCAAAGCCTCATTAAAATGCAAACTGGCTGAGAATGCTAATTTCACCCTAGATCCTAGAGAAGTGTGGGGAAAAAAGACAACAAAAAAGGGGTCTTCATTAAAAAGAGCATGCATTATTCAAAGAGCAGCAGGCCAGAGGAATGGCTTAAGGCCAATTACACACTACTGGAATCCTCCCCTGGCTAACAGGCTCTCTGCACGCCCTCGTTCAGTCTCATATATTCATATATATTAAAAGTTACAGAATCGAAAAAACAACCGTTATAAATCAGTTTTTGTGTGGCAGCCTCTGGATTTATTAAACAACCTATTTCCGGTGGCAGTAAAATACCTAATCATCATTCTACTTGGGCCAACTGGCCACACTTTTTCTATTGCAGGGCAATAGAAGACTTCAGGAGAGGCGTAGCACCTTAAGAAAAACAAAGAAAACACAATTTTAAAGCCTAACAAGCTAACACTTCGCTTGCCGACTTAAAAGTAATGCCAGAATGGCTTTTTAATCATACAAAACTTTTCCCTTTCACTATCAGTCTTATTTTGTACACTCTGGATAACCATCATCCTATACAATAGACATTTGATTTATTTTGTCAGAGTTAGGAATGCTGATGTTTTAAGGACATTATGCAAAAAAGCTAGTCAAAGATCATCTCTATGACAGCAGCCTGTTTTAAAGAATTTGCAATATGTGTATAACACAAGTTGTTTGAACTGAATTCGAGGGCCACAAGTTCAATAGCTCAAATGATGAAAAAGAGAGGACCTAAACGGAACCTTCAGGAACACCCATCCATCCATCCATCCATCCATTTTCTACCGCTTATTCCCTTTTTTGGGGTCACGGGGGCCGCTGGCGCCTATCTCAGCTACAATCGGGCGGAAGGCGGGGTACACCCTGGACAAGTCGCCACCTCATCGCAGGGCCAACACAGATAGACAGACAACATTCACACTCACATTCACTCACTAGGGCCAATTTAGTGTTGCCAATCAACCTATCCCCAGGTGCATGTCTTTGGAAGTGGGAGGAAGCCGGAGTACCCGGAGGGAACCCACGCATTCACGGGGAGAACATGCAAATTCCACACAGAAAGATCCCGAGCCTGGATTTGAACCCAGGACTGCAGGACCTTCGTATTGTGAGGCAGACGCACTAACCCCTCTGCCACCTTCAGGAACACGACTTGTATAAATAAAGAATGAGAAGAAATGACTACTGACTGCATCTGAATTAAACAAGCAGCAGCCGCACTTTACATAAATCACATAACAAAAAACAACAATTAATTGCCAAAAGGGAGAGAACTCAAAGGGGTGCCTTGAGGAACACTTCAGTCATATAAAGCACAAGTTTGGCCCCCAGTCTTCTATGTTGGCGAGCAATGTTAATACAAGGATCTGACAATGTGTTTGCAATGGTCCAAGTTCCTCTATAGGAGGACTCTTGTGTTTTTTAAAAATTTGCTTCAAAATTTTTTGTCTCCCAAGTACAGCTCAATCAAGCTATATTGCAGACTACAATGTCCAAGTAGACAAAAACAAACAAACAAAAAAGTACAATATAAAAGGCATTATCATACAATATTAAAACAGTGCGTGTGCATATTCAGTAAAAAGGCATCTAATACATAAATAAAAGCAGCAATAAAAAAAAAAATATATATATATAAACACACACACACATATATATATATATATATATATATATATATAAAGGGACAAGCGGTAGAAAATGGATGGATGGAGATATGAGTTCAAATCCCGGCCGAGTCATACCGAAGACTATAAAAATGTGACTCATTCCTTTCCTGCTTGGCACTCAGCATCAAGGGTTGGAATTGGGGGTTATATCACCAAAAATAATTCCCGGGCGCAGCACCGCTGCTGCCCACTGCTCCCCTCACCTCCCAGGGTGTGATCAAGGGTGATGGGTCAAATGCGTGGACAAATTTCGCCACACCTAGTGTGAGTGTGACAATCATTGGTACTTTAACTTTAACTTAAATATATATATATATATATATATATATTCCAAGATGGCGGCGCCCGGACGGGCTGCAACATTGCGGAGCTCCTGCTAAAGATGGAACATTTGGCAGAAATACCGGACAATTCTACAAACTTTATGGCTGGCTCACGTACGACCGCCAGACACTTCTGGATGTGGACATATCGGGCCGTTTTGGACTGATAGACGCGTGCGTGCTAAACGTGCTAACTAGCATGGGAATACGTCGGCGGCTACATCCAGCGGCCTGTGAAGCAGGGGAGTCTAGTAGCAGCGGGGGCCGTCTACGGAGCAGACGCCAGCGGTGTGATCGGAAACGCGGATGTCGAGCGGGGCTAAAAACAAAGCAGAAGGCTAATCCCCACAGAACACCACTTCCCTCCATCCTGAAGACGGATTTAAATGGAAAATGCGAGACTACTGGTCTGGGTAAGGAGTCAGTTAAATCAGAACACGTTTTTTCTGCTTTGAGTGTTTCAGAGTTGGACATGTGTTTTACTGAGGTGGCTAACATTGATGCGTGCAGTTTATCAAAGCAACAAACAAACACTCGGAAAATTCCCGTTACTAAGGTGGCTAACCATGATGCGTGCAGTTTATCAAAGCAACAAACAAACAATCGGAAAATTCCCGTTACTGAGGTGGCTAACCATGATGTGTGCAGTTTATCAAAGCAACAAACAAACAATCGGAAAATCCCCGTTACTGAGGTGGCTAACCATGATGCGTGCAGTTTATCAAAGCAACAAACAAACAATCGGAAAATCCCCGTTACTGAGGTGGCTAACCATGATGTGTGCAGTTTATCAAAGCAACAATCAAACAATCGGAAAATTCCTGTCGTATCAATTCCTAGATATGGTCGTAATTATACTAAATGCACTGGGCATAATAAACACAACATTGTTAATATTGCTGCTACGGATAATTTGATCAAAAATTCCCTGAAACAGCCCACTACCTATAATATAGGTTTTTTAAACATAAGATCATTGTCTCCCAAAACGTTATTAGTTAATGATATTATCAGAGACAACAATCTTAACGTCATCGGTCTCAGCGAAACCTGGCTTAAACCAAACGACTTTTTTGCGCTAAATGAGGCATGTCCTCCTAACTTTACACATGCGCATATTGCCCGTCCGCTTAAAAGGGGTGGGGGGGTCGCACTAATATACAACGAAAACTTTAACCTTAGTCCTAACATAAATAATAAATATAAATCATTTGAGGTGCTTACTATGAGGTCTGTCACACCGCTGCCTCTACACCTGGCTGTTATCTACCGCCCCCCAGGGCCCTATTCGGACTTTATCAATGAATTCTCAGAGTTCGTTGCTGATCTAGTGACACACGCCGATAATATAATCATAATGGGGGACTTTAATATCCATATGAATACCCCATCGGACCCACCGTGCGTAGCGCTCCAGACTGTAATTGATAGCTGTGGTCTCACACAAATAATAAATGAACCCACGCATCGCAACGGTAATACGATAGACCTAGTGCTTGTCAGGGGTATCACCGTTTCCAAAGTTACGATACTCCCGTATACTAAAGTATTGTCCGATCATTACCTTATAAAATTCGAGGTTCAGACGCATGTTCGTCAAACTAATAATAATAATAACTGCTATAGCAGCCGCAACATTAATACAGCCACAACGACAACTTTTGCTGACCTACTACTGCCCTCGGTAATGGCACCATTCCCAAAGTATGTGCGCTCTATTGATAACCTCACTAACAACTTTAACGACACCCTGCGTGAAACCATTGATAACATAGCACCGCTAAAGTTAAAAAAGGCTCCAAAAAAGTGCACCCCGTGGTTTACAGAAGAAACTAGAGCTCAGAAATTATTATGTAGAAAGCTGGAACGCAAATGGCGCACGACTAAACTTGAGGTGCACCATCAAGCATGGAGTGATGGTTTAATAACTTATAAACGCATGCTTACCTTAGCTAAAGCTAAATATTACTGAAATCTCATCCACCGTAATAAAAACGATCCTAAATTTTTCTTTGGTACGGTAGCATCGCTAACCCAACAAGGGACCCCTTCCAGTAGCTCAACCCACTCAGCTGATGACTTTATGCAATTCTTTAGTAAGAAAATTGAAGTCATCAGAAAGGAGATTAAAGACAGTGCGTCCCAGCTACAACGGGGTTCTATTAACACTGATACGATGGTATATACGGCGGATACTGCCCTCCAAAATAGTTTCTCTCGTTTTGAGGAAATAACATTAGAGGAATTGTTACAACGTGTAAATGGAATAAAACAGACAACATGTTTACTTGACCCTCATCCTGGGAAACTGATCAAGGAGCTCTTTGTCTTATTAAGTCCATCAGTGCTAAATATTATAAACTTATCACTCTCCTCGGGCACTGTTCCCCTAGCATTCAAAAAAGCGGTTATTCATCCTCTTCTTAAAAGACCTAACCTCGATCCTGACCTCATGGTAAACTACCGACCGGTGTCTCACCTTCCCTTTATTTCAAAAATCCTTGAAAAAATTGTTGCGGAGCAGTTAAATGAACACTTAGTGTCTAACAATCTATGTGAAACCTTTCAATCCGGTTTCAGGGCAAATCACTCCACGGAGACAGCCCTCGCAAAAATGACTAATGATCTATTGCTAACGATGGATTCTGATGCGTCATCTATGTTGCTGCTCCTCGATCTTAGCGCTGCTTTCGATACCGTCGATCATAATATTTTATTAGAACGTATCAAAACACGAATTGGTATGTCAGACTTAGCCCTGTCTTGGTTTAACTCTTATCTTACTGATAGGATGCAGTGTGTCTCCCATAACAATGTGACCTCGGACTACGTTAAGGTAACGTGTGGAGTTCCCCAGGGTTTGGTCCTTGGCCCTGCACTCTTCAGCATCTACATGCTGCCGCTAGGTTACATCATACGCAAATACGGTATTAGCTTTCACTGTTATGCTGATGACACCCAACTCTAAATGCCCCTAAAGCTGACCAACACGCCGGACTGTAGTCAGCTGGAGGCGTGTCTTAATGAAATTAAACAATGGATGTCCGCTAACTTTTTGCAACTCAACGCCAAAAAAACGGAAATGCTGATTATCGGTCCTGCTAGACACCGAACTCTATTTAATAATACAACTCTAACATTTGACAACCAAACAATTAAACAAGGCGACACGGTAAAGAATCTGGGTATTATCTTCGACCCAACTCTCTCCTTTGAGGCACACATTAAAAGCGTTACTAAAACGGCCTTCTTTCATCTCCGTAATATCGCTAAAATTCGCTCCATTCTGTCCACTAAAGACGCTGAGATCATTATCCATGCGTTTGTTACGTCTCGCCTCGACTACTGTAACGTATTATTTTCGGGTCTCCCCATGTCTAGCATTAAAAGATTACAGTTGGTACAAAATGCGGCTGCTAGACTTTTGACAAGAACAAGAAAGTTTGATCACATTACGCCTGTACTGACTCACCTGCACTGGCTTCTTGTGCACTTAAGATGTGACTTTAAGGTTTTACTACTTACGTATAAAATACTACACGGTCTAGCTCCATCCTATCTTGCCGATTGTATTGCACCATATGTCCCGGCAAGAAATCTGCGTTCAAAGGACTCCGGCTTGTTAGTGATTCCCAAAGCCCAAAAAAAGTCTGCGGGCTATAGAGCGTTTTCCGTTCGGGCTCCAGTACTCTGGAATGCCCTCCCGGTAACAGTTCGAGATGCCACCTCAGTAGAAGCATGTAAGTCTCACCTTAAAACTCATTTGTATACTCTAGCCTTTAAATAGACTCCCTTTTTAGACCAGTTGATCTGCCGTTTCTTTTCTTTTTCTTCTATGTCCCACTCTCCCTTGTGGAGGGGGTCCGGTCCGATCCGGTGGCCATGTACTGATTGCCTGTGTATCGGCTGGGGACATCTCTGCGATGCTGGGATGGTTTCCTGCTGGCTCCGCTGTGAACGGGACTCTCGCTGCTGTGTTGGATCCGCTTTGGACTGGACTCTCGCGACTGTGTTGGATCCATTGTGGATTGAACTTTCACAGTATCATGTTAGACCCGCTCGACATCCATTGCTTTCCTCCTCTCTAAGGTTCTCATAGTCATCATTGTCACCGACGTCCCACTGGGTCATTATTGTCACCGATGTCCCACTGGGTGTGAGTTTTCCTTGCCCTTATGTGGGCCTACCGAGGATGTCGTGGTGGTTTGTGCAGCCCTTTGAGACACTAGTGATTTAGGGCTATATAAGTAAACATTGATTGATTGATATATATATATATATATATATATATATATATATATATATATATATATATATATATATATATATACATACTTTAAAATTGCGTCTACACATTCTTTAAAAGGCACATATATCAGTGTTTCCATATATACGATTGGTACCTAACAGAACTACACCTAGGATTGGTTATCTGTATGAAAGGATCATTCTCGGACCCCCTACAGTCTACATGTAAACTTAAACATCAGTTTTCTCAGGGTCGCGTGTATGTACACCTCTCCCGTCCAAAGGCAAAATCCAGTAACTCAAATTTGGTCAAAAGTGAGCTGATTATAATTTTGGAGTTCTTGGTGATATGCTTTTCATTAGTGTATGCGATATTGTAATTTGTTCCGTAAGTAAGCTGTTACGCGCATGGCAGGACCTAGCAACTACTACGTAACCGCGTAGATACAACAGAAAAACCTAGTATATCAAGGGACCAATCGGAGCTTCTTTGTCAGTCGCCTTATTGTCTTTAATGAGACATTTGCACGAATGGGGGCCGACGGTCAACCTGATTATGTGATATTATGGCACGAGGGGATATTTGGAAGATTGGCCCAAGACGTTGCAAGCACTTTCATTAAATGTATTGTTTTTGATTCTTCCCCTTGCATACTCTTTTGGGCAGATAAGTGTGGAGGTCAAAATAAAAACTGGACGCTGTACACGGCTCTTGCCCAATGTGCAAACGCAGAATGGGGCCCACCCGAGATTGTGATAAAATATCTGGAGAAAGGGCACACGTTCATGAGAGCAGATTCAATCCATGGCTCAATCACCAAGAAAATGAAAGCTCAAGAAAACATCTATACGTTTGGTGACTTTGTAGATCTTTGTAATACAGCATCAAGATAGATTGGTTTTCCTTTTTTTTCTTAAAATCAGCTAGAAGTGAGTTACTAGGTTTTGCCTTTGGACGGGAGACTTATGTTCAAAATTATTGTGTTCAGACATATATTTTTGTGTAAGACAGGTTTCTTACTTGCTGACAGTTTCAGCTGACACTTCAGCCTTCGTCAGACTTGTCCTGGTGTGACAAGTCTAAAAACAGCTGACCGGGTCGGGAAAACTTTCAAAATAAAGTTTCCCCGCCCAACCATATCTGTTGTCTGCCCTGGCATCGCCGATGAAGAACAGTGTCACAGGTGTGCTACAGCAAGTAAGCCCCTTCATCCCTGTTCATGGTGTTGGCCCCTCGCTTCCTGATTTCCATAGCCTCCTTCATCCATCTCTTGTATTTCTTTCTGATGACAGGACCTTTCCCTTGTTGTCTTTTTAGACACGTCACACCAGGAAGCTACGGCAGCTCTGACGAAGGTTCAAGTGTCAGCCGAAACTGGCAGCAGGTAAGAAACATTTATTGCACAAAACTCAGGAATTTTGAACATAGTTATTTAAGAAGACAAAATGAACTTAATCGATTAACTTTGACGGATGTGTATCGTTAGGATTTTATTGTCATCGATACCAACGATAACATTCCTAATCGACACCGGTACTCATCAGTACTCTTATCGTAATATATGTACAGCCATACATACTGTTTGTCCTTCTTGGGGATGCTGGGAGGCTGGAGCTTATGCCAGCTACACTGAGGCGGAAGGCGGTGTACATCCTGGACAAGTCTCCGCCACATCACAGGGCCAACACAAATAGACATTGGAACACTCACATTCGCGCACTCGTAATTTGTGTAAATGAAGATGGAAAAAATATGTTTTTATTAGCATTTTTATGAGTACAAGAAGTTGTGCCCCGGCAACATCATGATGTAACATCTCACAGCAATGAAGTATTTTATCAACACCTTGTTTTTTTAGATCTCAAACAAGTCAACTATGGGGTGCATTGCAAGGTGCAATCCAGTTATGTCATCATCTTCTAAAGACCATAGCCGCAAGCTGTGTGGTGGTATTTGAGTGCTGTGTGTAATGTTGTATATCCATACATGTTTTACAGCTTGTCCCTTTTGGGGTCGCGGGGGTGCTGGAGCCTATTGCAGCTGCATTCGATATCCTCAATGAAATATCTAAGTTTTGGTGTTGCCTGCTTACGGGTACTTGCTAGCGTCATTTATTGAACAGGCAACCTGTCCACCTGCAGCCTACATGCATTTCTTATATGTGACGGCCATCCACGGGTCACACTTATCAAAACACCATGTACTTATTTAAAAATGCTTCGAAGTCGGTAAGCACAACCAGAATTACAGTACATTAGGTGCACCAGGTTGCTTTTTGAGAAAATGAAAGGACAATAAGTGTGCCTAGGCTTCACGGTGGCAGAGGGGTTAGTGCGTCTGCCTCACAATACGAAGTTCCTGCAGTCCTGGGTTCAAATCCAGGCTCGGGATCTTCCTGTGTGGAGTTTGCATGTTCTCCCCGTGAATGCGTGGGTTCCCTCCGGGTACTCCGGCTTCCTCCCACTTCCAAAGACATGCACCTGGGGATCGGTTGATTGGCAACACTAAAACTGGCCCTAGTGTTTGAATGTGAGTGTGAATGTTGTCTGTCTATCTGTGTTGGCCCTGCGATGAAGTGGCGACTTGTCCAGGGTGTACCCCGCCTTTCGCCCGATTGTAGCTGAGATATTCCCCCATGACCCCAAAAGGGAATAAGCGGTAGAAAATGGATGGATGGAAGTGAGCCCTATAATCTGAAAAATCTGGCACTCGGAAACAAAACCAGTCCAACAAGTTTTCCAGCACAAAGAACAAAAGGAACTTTCTGTACAGAGTAACTGGTGTTTTATTCTTATTCAAGAAGATCATTGACAACCGGATAGTTAATAAGTAACCTCCAGTAACCGGTTGGCATCTCCACTGAGAACATGCACGCCAAAGTACGACATGTGTCACTTCGATCGCAGCGTCACATGGACAGGAAGTGGAAGAGAAACAGGAAGGAGGCGAGTCAACGGCTAACTGGACGTCATAGAAGGATCCGATCGCACAGCAGACGGAGGCTGCAGTCGACGCGAACAGCTGCTGGGACACAATTTATTAACACTGGAACATAGGGAAGTGTGTGTGTAAATGTGTGTGTGTGTGCAGAGAGCGAGAGAGAGGAAGTCATGTGGCAACAGCCTGTAACTCTGTCACTCATCCTGTCACAAGACTTTCACTGTTGTGTGCATGTTGGTGTGTGTCAGTAAGTACTTCTCTTGCACTTCAGGGCCATTTCTCTCAAGCTGTAACTAATTTTCCCAGCAAGACCTTGTGTGCATGTGTTGTTTGGTTGTGTTTGTGCGGTCTGGCCCTACTCTTGGGTCTGTTGCCTAATATAAGCAGACAGTGGATAGGCAACAGAACCCCGGACCGGTCTGCAGTTTAGAAATATATAGAGAAACCCTGCACCTGAACTCTTGTTGACACACACAAACAAGATGGAGTGATAAGCAGAGATGGGAATTCATTTTCCTGACAGTAATGTTGGCATGTCGTTCTATCTGGAGGCATGTTAGTGCATTTGTAATATACAAAACGGCTGCACGGGGGGACAGAACGAAAGCACAACGAACGAGCATGTTGCGCTTCAACCGTGAGTAATCAATAACAATCATTACTACATAATTACTTGGGTGACTACTGTTCCCAGAAGTTTCTGTCGCTGCGTCCTCACAGACATCACTTCAATTCATCATGTGTAATGAAAATTTGTCGTTATTCACCCCTGGTTTATCGCTCAGCAAGTACACTCCAAATGAGTACACAGTACACCAGGGGTCACCAACCTTTTTGAAACCAAGAGCTACTTCTTGGGTACTGATTAATGCAAAGGGCTACCAGTTTGATGCACACTTAAATAAATTGCCAGAAATAGCCAATTTGCTCAATTTACCTTTAATAAATAAATAAATATATATATATATATATATATATATATATATATATATATATAATGGTATTTCTGTCTGTCATTCCGTCGTACATTTTTTTTTCCTTTACGGAAGGTTTTTTGTAGGGAATAAATGATGAAAAAACATTTAATTAAACAGTTTTAAAAGGAGAAAACCGGAAAAAAAGGAAAATTAAATTTTAAAACATAGTTTATATTCAATTTCAACCATTTAAAATTCAAAATTCAACCGAAAAAAATGAAGAGAAAAACTAGCTAATTCGAATCTTTTTAAAAAAATTAAAAAAATGAATTTATGGATCATCATTGGTAATTTTTCCTGATTAAGATTAATTTTAGAATTTTGATGACATGTTTTAAATAAGTTAAAATCCAATCCGCACTTTGATAGTAAATATAACAAATTGCCCATCCATCCATCCATTTTCTACCGCTTATTCCCTTTCGGGGTTGCGGGGGGCGGTGGCACCTATCTCAGCTACAATCGGGCGGAAGGCAGGGTACACCCTGGACAAGTCGCCACCTCATCGCAGGGCCAACACAGATAGACGGACAACATTCACACTCACATTCACACACTAGGGCCAATTTTGTGTTGCCAATCAACCTATCCCCAGGTGCATGTAATTGGACCAAGCTATATTTCTAACAAAGAAACATCATTATTTTTTCTTCGAGATTTTCCAGAAAAAAATTTTTAAAAGACATTCAAAATACTTTGAAATACGATTTGAATTTGATTCTACAGATTTTCTAGATTTGCAAGAATATGTTTATTTTATTTTAATTATGATAAGTTTGAAGAAATATTTCACAAATATTATTCGTCGAAAAAACAGAAGCAAAAATGAAGAATTAAATTAAAATGTATTTATTATTCTTTACAACAAAAAAGATACTTGAACATTGATTTAAATTGTCAGGAAAGAAGAGGAATAAATTTAAAAAGTAAAAAAGGTATATGTGTTTAAAAATCCTAGAATAATTTTTAAGGTTGTATTTTTTCTCTAAAATTGTCTTTCAGAAAGTTATAGGAAGCAAAGTAAAAAAATAAATGAATTTATTTAAACAAGTGAAGACCAAGTCTTTAAAATATTTTCTTGGATTTTTAAATTCAATTTGAGTTTTGTCTCACTTAAAATTAAAAATGTCGAGCAAAGCGAGACCAGCTTGCTAGTAAATAAATACAATGTAAAAGATAGAGGTAGCTAACTGGTAAGTGCTGCTATTTGAGCTATTTTTAGAACAGGCCAGCGGGCTACTCATCTGGTCCTTATGGGCTACCTGGTGCCCGTGGGCACCGCGTTGGAGACCACTGAGGTACACAGTCTACAAACGTTTGTACAACTACATTGTTTTGGGGGCCATGTTTCCAGGAAGCTAAAGATATTTCTCATTTTCTATATTCCTGAGAGCCTACATCCTCTTCAGTGGACATTTGATTTTGTTGTGTCTATTTTGTCGGCATCACTAAATTCGGAAAATAATCCATCCATCCATTTTCTACCGCTTATTCCCCTTTGGGGTCGCGGGGGGCGCTGGCGCCTATCTCAGCTGCAAACGGGCGGAAGGCGGGGTACACCCTGGACAAGTCGCCACCTCATCGCAGGGCCAACACATATAAACAGACAACATTCACACTCACATTCACACACTAGGGCCAATTTAGTGTTGCCAATCAACCTATCCCCAGGTGCATGTCTTTGGAAGTGGGAGGAAGCCGGAGTACCCGGAAGGAACCCACGCATTCACGGGGAGGACATGCAAACTCCACACAGAAAGATCCCGAGCCTGGGATTGAACCCAAGACTGCAGGACCTTCGTATTGTGAGGCAGACGCACTAACCCCTGTACCACCGTGAAGCCCATTCGGAAAATAATTCATAACATAACTAAACTATATTGCTGAGTATTTGGCCACCTGCCTTGACTCACATATGAACTTAAAGTGCCATCCAATTCCTAACCCATACGGTCTTAATATGATGTCGGTTCGTCTTTTGCAGCTATTCCAGCTTCAACTCTTCTGGGAAGGCTGTCCACAAGGTGGACAGGGAGTGTGTTTATAGGAATGTTCGACCATTCTTCCAAAAGCGCATTGATGAGGTCACACACTGATGTGGGTCGAGAAGGCCTGGCTTTCAGTCTTCTATTCTAATTCCATCCCAAAGGTGTTCTGTCGGGTTGAGGTCAGGACTCTGTGCAGGCCAGTCAAGTTCATCCACACTTTGTCATCTATGTCTTTATGGACCTTGCTTTGTGCAGTGGTGCACAGTCATGTTGGAAGAGGAAGGGGCCCGCTCCAAACTGTTCCCAGAAGGTTGGTAGCATGGAATTGTCCAAAATGTTTTATTATCCTGGAGCATTTAAAGGTAATTTCACTGGAAATACGGGGCCAAGCCCAGCTACCGAAAAACTACCCCAGATCATAATTCTGTTAATTTGGATGGGTGGCCAAATACTTTTGGCAATATAGTGTATGTCCATACAACAGGAGCGCTCTGCTGTTTCTAAGCTCATCTAAAAAAATAGTCGAAGATCTTCTGCATGACAGCGCTCTCTTGTTTTTAGGGATCTGCGGGCAAAAATGTCACACTGGAATAAAAATTTAAAAAATCCGTAAACATAAGGTGCTGGCAGCTCAGTCGCCAAAATGTGATGTCAAATTTACAATGGCTTTCACAGCGAATTACTGTAAATAGAAAAATGGTATTGCTGTTATTTTTACGTTAAAATGCTTGCGACTGAGCTGCCAGTAATGATAAATGGGTTATACTTGTATAGCGATTTTCTACCTTTAAGGTACTCAAAGTGCTTTGACACTACTTCCACATTCACACACACATTGACACACTGATGGAGGGAGCTGCCATGAAAGGCGCTAACCAGGACCCCATCAGGAGCAAGGGTTAAGTGTCTTGCTCAAGGACACAACGGACGTGACGAGGTTGGTACTAGGTGGGGATTGAACCAGGAACTTCATTTTTATTACTGGTGAGAGAAAAATGGTAATGGTGATATTTTAACGGGGAAATTTTGGCGACTGAGCCGCCAGTTTTTTACTGTAAAATCTACAATAGTTGTATTATAGTTTATTACTGTAAATAGAACGACTGAAAAAGTGTTTTTTACGGTAAAATTTTGGCGACAAAGCTACCAGGTTTTGTACTCTAAAATCTGCGATTATTTAGCTTTTTTACAGTGTATTACTGGAAATGGAAAAACAGTACCTGTGAATTATTTGCAGTAAAATTTTGACTAGTGAGTTGCCAAGTTTTTCACCGAAAATTTTTTTTTTTTTTTTTTACAGCATATTACTGTAAATGTGAAAAAGGTGCTGTTATAATTAAAGGCCTACTGAAACCCACTACTACCGACCACGCAGTCTGATAGTTTATATATCAATGATGAAATATTAACATTGCAACACATGCCAATACGGCCGGATTAGTTTACTAAATTACAATTTAAATTTTCCCGCGGAGTTTCTTGTTGAAAACGTCGCAGAATGATGACGTGCGCGTGACGTATCGGGTTGGAGGGGGACATATTAATGCTTGCGGCTAAAAGTTGTCTCTTTTTATCGTGCAATTACACAGTATTCTGGACATCTGTGTTGCTGAATCTTTTGCAATTTGTTCAATTAATAATGGAGAAGTCAAAGTAGAAAGATGGAGGTGGGAAGCTTTAGCCTTTAGCCACACAAACACACAGTGTTTCATTGTTTAAAATTCCCGGAGGTGAAGCTTTACTATGGATCAGAGCGGTCAAGCGAACATGGCTCCTGACCACTTGTCAACCGGCAGATTTCGGTGAGAAAATTGTGGTAAAAAGTCGCCTCTTACCGGAGATCTGCGGAGCTTGCTCCGTCCATGCAGCTGCCGTGACGTCCCTCGGACACTGGCATCAACACACCCGTGGACATACCCTTCCGACTATCAGGTACTGTTTAACTCACTAAAACACTAGCAACACAATAGAAGGATAAGGGATTTCCCAGAATTATCCTCTTAAATGTGTCTAAAAACATCTGAATCGCTTCCAATGCAATCGCCTTTTTTTTTTTACTTGATTTTTTTATTTTAAATTTTTTTCTAGTCCTTCGCTATCTATAACCTCACCCACGAATCTTTCATCCTCGCTCAAATTAATGGGGAAATTGTAATTTTCTCGGTCCGAATAGCTCTTGAGCTGGAGTCTCCCATTATAAACAATGTGAGGAGCCGTCACCCTTGTGACGTCATCATCTGCTACTTCCGGTAAAGGCAAAGCTTCTTTATTAGCGACCAAAAGTTGCGAACTTTATCGTGGATGTTCTCTACTAAATCCTTTCAGCAAAAATATGGCAATATCGCGAAATGATCAAGTATGACACATTGAATGGACCTGCTATCTCCGTTTAAATAAGAAAATCTCATTTCAGTAGGCCTTTAAGGCAGTGGTACCGGGCCGCAGAAGAATTTTTAATTCATTTTTATTAAAAAAAAAAAAGTAATAATAATAATATTAATAATATATTTTTTATATTAAATCAACATAAAAAACACAATATACACTTACAATTAGTGCACCAACACCAAAACCCTCCGTTTTTCATGACAAAAACGTCCCTTTTTCATGACAAAGAAAAAAAAAAAAGGATCCCCCCCCTGTGTCTCCCCCACCCGGGCCGCGGGACAAATTATTAATTATTTTTAGTTTAACATTTTGCTGACTCGGCTGACAGTTTTTTTTTACTGTAAAATCTATGATTGTGATTTTTTTTTTACTGTATTACTGTAAGTGGGAAAAGGGTACTACTATTATTTTTATGGTAAAATTTAGTAAACAGTACTTTGAAATGTGGGTGGCCAACAGGAATACTTGACAAACAAAAAATAACCTATGTTGTGCAGCAGTGAGTCTGCATGCTAAAAAAAAACAATATCATCAAAATATTATCAAATAAACAGAACCTGCAATATACTCCTTCAACACTGGCATCGTTTTGAATGTACATAAACTAAATAAATACATAGTTTATGTGACAAAAAGCTTTTTAATTTTGTTCATCTTTTTGTTTTTTAGTTCTCTTCACCTTGTCCTATCATACATTTCCCCGAAAAGAGATCAATGAAATTTAATCTTATCTTTTCGACGAAATGTTGCCCAAACCTTGAACTCAAGGGCGCAATGTGTACCGTCAGCATATATTCCTTGACTTTAGCGTGCATCACTTGAGAGCAGTTCAGCAGAAATAAAGTCCAGACATCAGTATTAAACACTGGCGTTATTTGCTACTACTTGGCAAAAGGATTTTTAAAATAATTTTAGATTTCATAGATTTCATAAATGTAAGCGATAATGCTAAACAATGAAATCTCTAAAATTGATATAATTGTATTACTCATTTTATTATGAATAACATGTATTTTTTACATCTTTCGCCTAAGATTGTGTCATAAAAAATTACTACAATAGAGATTTTAATTATATCACCCTATCATAATGTTGATGAAGCTTCAACAAACATTCTTGGCAAGCTAGTGCAGCCAAAAGTACATTTTTCCACAATGCGGAGCTGCTCTAAATTCCTAATCCTTGCCTCCAAGTACCAATATTACTGGTGGATGAAGAATAGCTACACATAAGCACAGCCAAGCATGCAACATTGAATCACTTATAATATTAACATTGGTGTTTCTAAATTCCAGCGGTCTGTGACAGCACCGTGGGCAATTCAGACTCTGCCTAAATTGACGTGTTATTGTAAGAAAAGAAGGAAATCTGCAGTGTGTTGTTTGATACTTGGTATATCTGCCAAATCACAACAGAATCATTTCCCTTGTTGTTTAGAAATACTCTACATCTGTTACCATTACACTGCAAAAACTGAAATCTAAGTAAGATTAAATATCTCAAATAAGGGTGATATTTGCTTATTTTCTGTCTGATAAGATAATTCTTCTCACTAAGCCGATTTTATGTTAGAGTATTTTACTTGTTTTAAGGGTTTTGGTCCCAAATGATCTCAGTAAGATATTACAGCTTGTAGCTGAGATTTTATGACCTACATTGAGTAAAACATGCTTTGCTTAAAACTAGAATAAAAACTGTTGCAAAGCTGTGTCATCAACACTCGCAAGTATAAAACTATTTTTTTAAAGTAGTTATTTCTAACTTCATGCATGAAAAAAAAAGTCAGATATCATATGACATATCATTATTTCAAGATAATGGCACTAGCATTTACTTCATTTAAGAATATTTTTCAACATATTGAGCAATAAGGTATTTTTATACTTATTATTAGTGAGAATATAATTATTTTAAGATATTTTTGGGTTCATAGGTTTAGCTAATTTTACTTGTTTTGGAAAGTCTTGACGAGCAGAATTTTCTTGTTTTATTGGCAGATAATTTCGCTTATTTCAAGTAAAATACCCCTAATTTTTGTATTTTTTTTCTTGGTTTTGAACACTGACTTTTTGCAGTGTAGAAAATCATGTTGACTCCTATGATCGCAAATGGAGACTGAACACTAAATAATTTCGCTCTGTTGTCTTGAAAGCAACATTGCAGTCCAACATATGTTGGATGCCGTACGTCAGTTTGTCCCCATCACCTTTGTGATTTCGTTGACTTTATCGTTGGAAATGCATCTGCTTTGAGTGTCGCAGGATATCCACACATCTCTGTCTTAGAATCGCTATCGTCGGTAGCGATGCTACAACAGAACAGAACAAACGAGGGACTTTCGCATCTTTTGACCACTGGTTCAACTTGAATCCGTCGATTGGTATGTGTTTGTTTGGCATTAAATGTGGGTGGAGGGAATGGCTGGATACAGATATAGGTACGAATGAGGCATAATGATGCAATATGTACATACAGCTAGCCTAAATAGCATGTTAGCATCGATTAGCATGCCGTGACCATTGATATGTATGATTAGCACACTCCACGTAAGTCAACTTGAATGCGTCCATGTTCGTGTTGTTACACCCTCCGACAACACACCGACGAGTCATAATGTCTCCAAGGTACGAAAAACAGTCGAAAAAACAAAAAAAATAACAGCTGATTTGACTTGGTGTGTGTAATGTGTTTGAGAAAATGGCGGATTGCTTCCTGTTGTGACATCATGGGTGAAAGGTCATTGATCCAACAGCGAACAATTGAAAGGCGTTTCAATGTTCCCCTTTAAGTCAGGGTCCACGTTATTCAATTCATGGTATCGTGGGGCATTTATCCTCTGCTCTTGCCATTTCTAATATAGAGTAGTGTACAGTTGTAACTTATATCTGTCAGTAGTAGAGAGATAGTCAGAAAGTGACTTGAAAATGGTCTGTAAAACCTAATCTATGCAGAATTTTGACCAAAGAACCACCATTACATGTTATATAGACCACAAGGAAGTGTTTTAAATGTTGGAAAAAACCTAATCATTATACGACCCCTTTAATTCGCCCTATAATCCAGTTTCGCCTTTTGTATGATATTAGACCCAAAATGATCCGTTCATCGACAACGCGACTTATAATTAATTTTTGTTAGAAAAAATATAGTAGTAACAAGAAGAAGAAAAAATATACATCGATTAATTCATTTCAGTATTGTTTATATACTGATACCATACGAGATATCGATTATCCATCCAACCATGTTCTACCGCTTGTCCCTTTTGGGGTTGCGGGGGGCGCTGGAGCCTATTTTAGATGCATTCGGGCAGAAGGCGGCGTACACCCTGGACAAGTTGCCAGCTCAATAATATCGATATTGATTATATTGGCATCTGGATCGGTCACTCCTACTTTACTTTGAATCTTTGGCGGTTAGCTTCTTGTGTCCTCCTGCTTTGTGTGTGTGTGTGCGTGCGTGCGTGCGTGCGTGTGTGAGTGTGTGTGTGTGTGCGTGTGTTTCTATCCTTCCTGAGACATCAACAAGAAAAAGTACTTTCCAAATGAGGACCGATGAACGAGTTAGGACCGAAATCATGGTCCCAATACGGAGAAACCATTGCATCTAATAGAGGATGTCTCATTTGCACCCCAGGTAGTGAAATCTATCAAAATTAGTGTGGTCCCAAAAAGGAGGAATTTTTCAAATTGACTGTGTGTCGGTTTTAGAAGTGCTCCCCCCCTGGCCAACATATGCATTAACAAGTGTGTGTAAGAAATTTAAATGCGCCCCCTTTGGCCAAAATTAATTCAAAAAAACAAAATAAATATGTATATAGGGACATATTGTAACAACTTGAAGTATATAATAAAAGCAGTCTTTTTCTTACAATGTGTCGAGTTTTTTTTTATAGAATTGGGAGCAATTTCTCATATTCTTTCTGTTTCTGTAGTATTGCAATATTATTACTTTTTATTGCAAAATTCAAAGTTTTTGTATGATTGTGATTTTTTCCATAATTTTGCCGAATAGAATTCCAAATATTATTATAATATTTCCAACATTTTAAAGTTTTCTTATACAAACCCTGTTGCCATAAGAGTTGGGAAATTGTGTTAGATGTAAATATAAACGGAATACAATGATTTGCAAATCATTTTCAACCCATATTCAGTTGAATATGCTACAAAGACAACATGTTTGATGTTAAAACTGATAAACATTTTTTTTTTTTGCAAATAATCCTTAACTTTAGAATTTGATGCCAGCAACACGTAACAAAGAAGTTGGGAAAGGTGGCAATAAATACTGATTAAGTTGAGGAATGCTCATCAAACACTTATTTGGAACATCCCACAGGTGGGCAGGCTAATTGAGAACAGGTGGGTGCCATGATTGGGTATAAAAACAGCTTCCATGAAATGCTAAGTAATTCACAAACAAGGATGGAGCGAGGGTCATCAATTTGTACGCAAATTGTCGAACAGTTTTAGAACAACATTTCTCAACGAGCTATTGCAAGGAATTTAGGGATTTTACCATCTACGGTCCTTAAAATCATCAAAACGTTCAGAGAATCTGGAGAAATCACTGCACGTAAGCGATGATATTACGGACCTTTGATCCCTCAAGCGGTACTGCATCAAAAACCGACATCAGTGTGTAAAAAGGATATCACCACATGGGCTGAGGAACACTTCATAAAACCACTGTTAGTAACTACAGGTGATTGCTACATCTGTAAGTGCAAGTTAAAACTCTACTGTCCAAAGCGAAAGCAATTAATCAACAACACCAAGGAACGCCGCTGGCTTCGCTGGGCCCGAGCTCATCTAAGATGGACTGATGCAAAGTGGAAAAGTGTTCTGTGGTCTGATGAGTCCACATTTCAAACTACATTTGGAAACTGTGGACGTGGTGTCCTCCGGAACAAAGAGGAAAATAAGGATCCCTATTGTTATAGGCGCAAAGTTCAAAAGCCAGCATCTGTGAGGGTATGGGGGTGTATTAGTGCCCAAGGCATGGGTAACTTACACATCTGTTAAGGCACCATTAATGCTGAGTGGTCCATACAGGTTTTGGAGCAACACATGTTGTCATCCAAGCAACGTTATCATGGACGCCCCTGCTTATTTCAGCAAAACAATGCCATGCCACGTGTTACAACAGTGTGGCATCGTAGTAAAAGAGCGTGGGTACTTTCCTGGCCCACCTGCAGTCCAGACATGTCTCCCATCGAAAATGTGTGGCGCATTATGAAGCGTAAAATACGACAACAAGACCCCGAACTGTCGAACATCTTAAGCTGTACATCAAGCAAATATGGTAAGGAATTCCACTTTCAAGGCTTCAACAAATAATTTCCTCAGTTCCCAAACGTTTATTGAGTGTTGTTAAAAGAAAATGTGTTGTACCACAGTGGTGAACATGCCCTTTCCCAACTACTTTGGCACGTGTTGCAGCCATGAAATTCTAAGTTAATTATTATTTGCAACAAAAAATAAAGTTCATGAGTTTGAACATCAAATATATTGTCTTCTTTGTTATGTGTTGCTGGCATCAAATTCTAAAGTTAATGATTATTTGCAAAAAAAAAGATGTTTATCAGTTTTAACATCAAACATGTTGTCTTTGTAGCATATTCAATTGAATATGGGTTGAAAAGGATTTTCAAATCCTTGTATTCCGTTTATATTTACATCCAACACAATTTTCCAACTCATACGGAAACGGGGTTTGTACTGTAAAAGTGTGACTTTTTTCAAGTAAAATAATGACTTTCCATAAAATTGCCAAATATTTTAAGCTTTTCTTGTAAAATTGCGACTGTTAGCGAGTAAAATGGCAACTTTTATCATTATATTGCACGAATGTTCAGTTTTTCCAGCCAAATTTTGACTTGGGTCGAGTAAAGTTACGACATTCATTAAAACACTGCCAAAATTCTACGTTTTTCTTGTGAAATGGTGACCGTTTTCTTGTGAAATTCCAACTCATTTTTCACAACAAGTTTCTTTTATATTTGCATAGTATGTATGTATTATTCATGTTGTATATACGAATCTTTATGTATCTAGAAAGGGTGGTCCTAAAGAGGTAGGTATTTTTAGGAGGTCTCAAGAAGGTTCGAAATACAAGAAAATGTGTGTGTGTGTGTGTGTGTGTGTGTGTGTGTGTGTGTGTGTGTGTGTGTGTGTGTGTGTGTGTGTGTGTGTGTGAGTGTGTGTGTGTGTGTGTGTGTGTGTGTGTGTGTGTGTGTGTGTGTGTGTGCGTGTGCGTGCGTGTAGTATCCTTTTCTTCTCATCCACCAGTGATAATGGAACATGGGGGAAAGATGTCTGTTGAAAAGGCCACAAAATGTTACTTCAAACACAGTTTTAATAAACATTCCATGGTGACCACAAAAATAAGCTGCTGCAACAGCAATTAGTCCTCTTAAATAATCCGTGATCAGGATTGAAATATGGGAGGCAAAATTCCTTTTTTTTAGCTTCCAGGCAATTTCCAGCCAAATCTGCAGTGGGATTATTATTTGGTCTAGAGCAAGATTTAGCAACAGCCCTCTCCTGCGCTCCTGCGAATGGGGTTTGTGTGCAAGGGACGAGAGACACTGAAAGACACGGAGAGCAGAGGAGAGCGAGCTTTGGTTCCAACTGAGCCCCTAATTAGCCAGGCTAATTGAGCTGTTAATTGATCTGTTGTCTTAATTAAACATCTCCCGACGCATCTTTGCTCCTTGTCATTGGGAAATGTGTGTGTGTGTGTGGTTGTGCATGTGTGTGTGTGGGTGTTTGCGTGTGTGTGTTTTTGTGTGTGTGTGTGTGCGTGCGTGTGTGTGTGTGTGTGTGCGTGTGTGTGTGTGGGAGCATGTACGACTTAGGTAGCCATTCTAAAAAAATAAATAAAAAAAGATTATAATCTGAGTGGGCTGATGAGTCCATTAGACACTTTGGCTTGTTTGGGTTCGGGGGCTAAAACCATCATTATAGATTTGCTCGCGGTTAAAGTGCTGCTGGAATGCATTTAAAGCAAATCTGATTATAACTAAGCTACCAGAGATGTAATACTTGGATAAAGCTGCCAATTTCCGCCAAATTGGGTGACTGACAGGCGATGCAGATTTTTTTTGTTGTTGGATGCAATAAGTGGCATCTTTTCCTGTAAATCCAAAGCAATGGCATGTTTGGGTTTAAGAAGTATAGTCTATTTATACCTGCATTGTCCTTTATAAATAAATAATAAATGGGTTGTACTTGTATAGCGCTTTTCTACCTTCAAGGTACTCAAAGCGCTTTGACACTACTTCCACATTTACCCATTCACACACACATTCACACACTGATGGAGGGAGCTGCCATGCAAGGCGCCAACCAGCACCCATCAGGAGCAAGGGTGAAGTGTCTTGCTCAGGACACAACGGACGTGACAAGGTTGGTACTAGGTGGGATTTGAACCAGGGACCCTCGGGTTGCGCACGGCCACTCTCCCACTGCGCCACGCCGTCCCTTTCCATCCTTACACTTTCCATCATTGTAACTAAGCTACTGTGTTGAACAAGTTCCCTTGTGGATCATTAAAGTTTGTCTAAGTCTAAGTTTGTCTAAGTCTAAGAAGAATTCCAATGGAACCGTGGCAAACGGGTGAAGCACAAGAGAAAAGGAAAGAGTCATTAGATTCTTGAAAAGGGCTAGTGAATGATTGATTGAGCATCGTAATAATTAACCAGCATGGCGTGATTTGGTCCTTTTGGGAATGTTGCACAGATTAAAAGGAAGTGCTTAACCGAGTTGACCCTTGTGCTTAGTGAAAGGACTAGAAGAAACGTGTGGAGGGTTAGTAAACACTAACGGAGTGTGTACGGCCAAAGAGTTGATCTTTGTGAATAGGTTGACATCATAGGACGTAATATAACCCAGTTTCACCGTTTGGATATGGGAGTCTTTGTTAGCAAACTGTTAAGAGTGAGAATTGCACTATATTAATACAACTAATTAAAGATAATATTTGATAGGTAAGGAGAGAACACGACGAGTTGAGTTTATACCAAAAAGTTCTCTTTTGGTTTCTCCCAATCCTCTGCTGTATCATCCATGTATCTATTTTGGTATAAACTCAACTCGTCGTGTGTGGAGGAAGAAGAATACTGAGTTGCATCCCAAGAACACCATTCCTACTGTAAAGCATGGGGGTGGAAATATCATGCTTTGGGGCTGTTTTTCTGCTAAGGGGACAGGACGATTGATCCGTGTTAAGGAAAGAATGAATGAGGCCATGTATCATGAGATTTTGAGCCAAAACCTCCTTCCATCAGTGAGAGCTTTGAATGGTTGACCAAATACTTATTTTCCACCATAATTTACAAATAAATTATTTAAAATTCCTACAGTGTGAATTCCTGGATTTTTTTTTTCACATTCTGTCTCTCACAGTTGAAGTGTACCTATGATGAAAATTACAGACCTCTGTCATCATTTTAAGTGGGAGAACTTGCACAATCGGTGGCTGACTAAATACTTTTTTGCCCCACTGTAATTAGGAAGTGGTCCATCATCAATTGCTTCATTATAATGAACAACCATAACCAAAGATATATCCCCGGTCATCTCTGTAAAAGCCCCTTTTCTTTTCCTTGTCTTCCCCGCCCTCATCCAATCACTATCAATCAATCAATCAATGTTTACTTGTATACCCCTAAATCACTAGTGTTTCAAAGGGCTGCACAAACCACAACACAAACCACTACGACATCCTCGGTAGGCCCACATAAGGGCAAGGAAAACTCACACCCAGTGGGACATCGGTGACAATGATGACTATGAGAACCTTGGAGAGGACGAAAGCAATGGATGTCGAGCGGGTCCAACATGATACTGCGAAAGTTCAATCCATAATGGATCCAACACAGCAGCGAGAGTACCGTCCACAGCGGAGCCAGCAGGAAACCATCCCAAGCGGAGGCAGATCAGCAGCGCAAGGATGTCCCAAGCCGGTACACAGGCAAGCGGTCCATTCTGGGTCTCGACTCTGGACGAGCGATCCATCCTGGGTCCCGACTCTGGACAGCCAGTGCGTCATCCATGGCCACCGGATCGGACCGGACTAGTCAGAACACATTTCAAGACTCCCAAACTGTTCGAAAAATAACTCTTAAAGTTAAAGTTAAAGTCACAACGATAGTAGGTAGCGTTTTCAAGGGGTGAATTTTATCCATGTTCACGCCCTGGGAGGTGAGGGGAGCAGTGAGCAGCAGTGGTGGCCTAGCTCGGGAATCATTTGGTGTTTCAACCCCCAATTCCAACCCTTGATGCTGAGTCCCAAGCAGGGGGGGGTGATGGGTCCCATTTTTATAGTCTTTGGTATAAACTCACAACCTTCCAGTCTCAGGGCGGACACTCTAACCACAAAGCCAGAAACGAACAAACAAGGTTGCAGATAATATCAATTGCACATTTCCTCCACACCAGTGTTAAAAGAAGCCCATCTATGCAAAAAAAAAAAAAAAAAAAAGCCTGTGGAAAGAAAAATGTTTGCCCACATTAAAACCAAAGGCAACCACGGCTGACTAGCACACAGCACCTCTGTTCATCAATATAATAATGTATTAGATGTACGATAATAGTATTACGTACAGAACCAAGGTTGTATTGTTGCAATGTTGTAGCAGTAAGGAGCAAAATGGTCAGCAAGCAAGAATCAACTTGATGAGTTTGTCGTAAGCAACGATACACACATGAGTTTCACAACAGCTGTGGAGCACATTCAACATTTTGAAGTGCATGCAGAGGTAAATAAAGATAGTCTGTAATGACCACTTACAGTAGTTTCATGTTTTGGAGGTAATATAAACTATATCATTAAGTTGCCTACAGCCACAGCTGTAAATGCCATTGATTGATTGATTGAAACATTTATTAGTAGATTGCACAGTACAGTACATATTCCGTACAATTGACCACTAAATGGTAACACCCCAATAAGTTTTTCAAATTGTTTAAGTCGGGGTCAACGTTAATCAATTCATGATATATCATGTTGTTTGATAGTTAAAACACCACAGCTGTTTGTTTTTAGACTTACCGTATTTTCCGGAACATAGGGCGCACCGTATTATAAGGCGCACTGACAATGAAAGGTCTGTTTTTGATCTTTTTTCATATATAAAGTGCATTGGCTTATAGGGCGCATTAAAGGAGTCCTATTTAATTTTTTTTTTTTTCTAAATTGAAAACACTTCATTGTGGTCTACATAACATGTAATAGTGGTTCTTTAGTCAAAATGTTGCATAGATTATGTTTTACAGATCACCTTCAAATCGCTTTCTGACAGTCGCTTCAGGATGCGCCGTTTTGTCTTCTCCCCGTTATCTTTGTTGTAGCGGTGTAGCGTGCAAGGACGGGTGTGGAATAAGTGTCAAAAGATGGACCTAACTGTTTTAATGACTTTCAGACATTACTTAAATCAATGACGGAAAAACAACAAGGCCGGAAATGTGTCCCATGAAAAACCGTCCGACCGGAACTCTAATAACTAAAGTTCCTTGGGTGAATATTATAAACTGACTACACCGGTATGTTTTAGCACTTTCATGGCGAGTTTACTGACAGATATAAGTAAGAATTTTACACTACAGCGGAGGATGAATGTCACACAACAAAAAGAGGATTTTAGGACTAATGCAGATCCCAAATACAGATCAGCAAGTACCAGAAGGTAAGAAAAGTTGCTTTTGCATAATATTGCGAAACAAAACGCTAGATAATATACCTTACCTTATACACACACCGTAATAAATCCTGTATGTTTAATGCACCGACAATCCATCAAATGGTGTGGCTTAACAGCTCACCAAAGTCATACTAAAACATTTTGATGGATTTTTGAGCGCCCTGTGTAATGTTCTATATTTTCAATGGAACATATAAAATGTTGGTGTATTTCACTTCAGTCATATTGACATCATAGTGCAGTCTACGTCTACGCGTATCTCTTATGTTTGACTGCCATCTACTTCTCACATTTATCATTACACCATGTACCAAATAAAATTGCTTCAAGGTCGGTAAGCAAAATCACAATTATTCTGTACATTAGGCGCACCGGGTTAAAAAAGCTGGGATAGGCTGCGGCACACGTCGTGACCCCGGAAGAGACAAGTGGTAGAAAAATGGATGGATGGCATATCAGAACATCAAAGAAACATAACAATTTTATTACAGGGTTAATTACCACTTACAGTCTCTTTTAGTGGGAGCAGTATTGTTGATCACCCTTTCTTGCCAGTCTGTTGAAGTCTCTGTACCAGTTTTGTTGTGGCAATTCTTAAAACGCATCTTTGCTCAATTTTTGTGGAATAGTTAAAGGAACCGACGGACCAAATGTGGCCCACGGGCCGTTTTTTGCCCATCCCTAGTCTAGGCTTTAAATGGAGCATTTGCGGTACAGTATTTAGTAATTAAAGAGTTGTCTGTAAATGCTATATACAATTTTGTCCACCAAATTGTATACAGCATGATCCTAAAAGTTGGTCGCAGTTGGCTGTTTAAACAAGTTACAAATAGAACGTGGTTTGTATTCCATTGATTTGTCGTAAGTCCTGGTCCCTACACACCGGAGCTCTTGTAAAAAGAGCTCAGCAGCGCATACACTTTTTGCGTCGGATGAAAAGAGCACAGCTCCCTCCCCCCATTCTCACCACATTCTACAGAGGCACTATAGAGAGCCTGCTGACCAACAGCATCTCTGTCTGGACTGGAGCCTACAAGGACTCAGACTGGAAGTCTCTCCAGAGAGTGGTGAGGACGGCGGAAATGATTATCAGGACTCCTCTTCCTCCTATCCAGGAGATCGCAAAAAGCAGCTGCCTGACCAGGGCTCAGAAAATCTGCAAAGACTCCTCCCACCCCCACCAAGGACTGTTTTCACTGTTGGACTCTAGGAAGAGGTTCCGCAGCCTTCGTAGCAGAACCTCCAGGTTCTGTAACAGCTTCTTCCATCAGGCCGTAAGACTCTTGAACGCATCATAATTAAATGATCCCCTCAACTCCCCCCAAAATGGATTAACTTGCTGGAATAAAAAAGACAATATAACATACATCCATAGACATGCACGCATGTGAAAAAGTGCAATGCATTCATCTGTACAGTAATCTATTTATTTATATCTACACCTTATTGCTTTTTTCATCCTACACTACCAAGAGCTAATCCAACAAAATGTTGTTCTTATTTGTACTGTAAAGTTCAAATTTGAATGACAATAAAAAGGAAGTCCAAGTCTAAGTCAGAAAGAGTTGAAGTCTTGTGTATTTTTTTTTTTAAGATTATGACCCAGATAAATAAGTTCTTCCTATGCGTGTGCCATACCGACATACGATGTATTTTTGCAAAAAAGCATTTGCTGGGACAGAAAAACAGCAAACAGACAGACATGGTCAGTGGTAAAAAATAAAAATAAAAAAAATAATACACTTGCCAAGACCGTCTCAATGGTGGATTCTAGAAAAACACTTGAAAAAACATGCTCTTTTCCACAGGTATATTGTGGGTTTTTTTTTTTTATAATTCCTTAGGTCCTCAAATAAAAACAGACCTCGGGGGCCAGACAGGACCTACACTGAGGCTAGACTTCCTGTTAAAATAATAAAGCACTAATATTTGTCCAGTGGTTTTGGGACCTCTGCCTTCATAACAGGCTTGCCAGTAACTCAGCAATGAAGATGCTTCTCTGTTGCAACATTTTCCAAATAGAAAGACGCACATGAATGATTTACAACAGGACGGACGGAGAAAAGCACTACATCAAACTTCAAAATCAGTGGAAAAGGAAGCTCACGTGACAGAACCTTCCTTACCCCCGTAGTTTACACAGCATTTGTTTATAAGACTTACGATAAATTTCCACAGCTGTAAGTCATTGCTTTCTGGTTCCCATCTTAAGTATAATATCAACGCGTCAGCAATATCTCCATGTTATGAACATGGCTATCAGGACTAATAACTCATCGTGCGTCACTGTGGGGGCCAACGCGGCGGTCCGCGTATTCTTCCACTACTTCTTATAGCTGGATATCAGCAGCGCTCTGGTTACAGAGTTCACGCTCAGGCATCCTTCACACTTAACGTAAACAGATTAGCCTGGCGCAGCAACCAAGTGCATGCTCGCGCGACACATGAGGCACGTCAAAATACGGCCCCGCTAAAAGGGTTTGTGTGGATAGCGCGGATCGGGCATGTAGGAGGAGTTGGAGAGAGAAAGTGCAAAGATTAGATTAAAAAGCGAGGCGGGGGTGGAGTTGATGGGACGACGAGTGATCAATAGATTTCGCCGAGGTCAGCGCCGGTTCAAGCCCACACACAAACCACGATGGCGGATGAAGAGCTGGTCTGGCGTGATCGCTCATAAGCTTGCGGCGTTGTTAAAGGGGAACATTATCACCAGACCTATGTATGCGTCAATATATACCTTGATGTTGCAGAAAAAGGACCACATATTTTTTTAACCGATTTCCGAACTCTAAATGGGGGAATTTTGGCGAACTAAACGCCTTTCTATTATTCGCTCTCGGGCGTGACGTCACCTAGGTAGTCAATCTGACATTTCCTCAAACACATTACAAACATCGCGTCAAATCAGCTCTGTTATTTTCCGTTTTTTCGACTGTTTTCCGTACCGTGGAGATATCATGACCCGTCGGTGTGTTGTCGAAAGGTTTAACAACACGATCAGGGACGGATTCAGTTGTCTTACGTGGAGTGTGCATTGATTAGCACGGCATGCTAATCGATGCTAACATGCTATTTAGGCTAGCTGTATATACATATTGCATCGTTATGCCTCATTTGTAGCTATATTTGCATCCAGCCATCCCCTCCACCCACATTTAATGCCGAACAAACACTTACCAATCGATGGATTTAAGTTACTCCAGTGTCACAAGATGCGAGAGTCCTTCGTCTGCACATTTTACCGGCGATGCTACGACAGACATGGCACAGAGACGTATGGATACCCTGCGACACTAAATGCAGATGCATTTCCAACGATAAAGTCAACGAAATCACAAAGGTGAGTTTTGTTGATGTTATTGACTTATGTGCTAATCAGACATATTTGGTCGCGGCATGACTGCCAGTTAATCGATGCTAACATGCTATTTAGGCTCGCTGTATGTACATTTGTAGCTATATTTGCATCCAGCCTTTCACTCCACCCACATTTAATGCCAAACAAACACTTACCAATCGACGGATTTAAGTTGCTCCTGCACATTTTACCGGAGATGCTACGACAGACATGGCACAGAGATGTATGGATACCCTGCGACACTCAATCGTTGGTTAGAAGGCGATCGCCGAATAGCGTCAATAGCTATTCGCTCAATAGCTTCAGTTTCTTCTTCAATTTCGTTTTCGCTATCTGCCTCCATACTCCAACCATACGTTTCAATACATGCGGTATCTTTTAAATCGCTTAAGCCGCTGAAATCCGAGTCTGAATCCGAGCTAATGTCGCTATATCTTGCTGTGCTATCCGCCATGTTGGCATTACTAAATGACGTCACAGGAAAATGGACGATGGATTTAAAGAAAGCGAAAATCAGCCACTTTAAAGCCTTTTTTCGGGATATTCCATGATGGGTAAAATTTTGAAAAATACTTCGACAAATAAAATAAGCCACTGGGAACTACTTTTCATTGGTTTTAAACCCTTCTGAAATTGTGATAATGTTCCCCTTTAATTTGCCCAGTTTGAGATGCATCGCTGCTCGTACAGTAGGACCAAAAAAGCCTGCTGTGGGCTGTGAGTGGGATGAAGGAGGCCGAGTACACAGGAAGTCATAATAGACTTCCTGCAGCTGCTCTAACACCTACTGACCACATGGAAAGACTCCATGCATTCACCAATAAACTCAAGATTAAAAGATGCTCCTCCCTATAAACTGATGGATGCTTTATGATGCATTTGTTTTCTGGTGATTAAGTTAGGATTTTTGCGTGTGTGTGTGTGTGTGTGTGTGTGTGTGTGTGTGTGCGTGTGTGTGTGTGTGTGTGTGTGTGTGTGTGTGTGTGTTGGAGGGGAAGCCTGCCGTCTTTGTTCTAAAGTTCAGACAGGGAAACAGATGGCTCTTCTCAGTGTGACTCAGCAAGCTAGTTAGCTGTACTGTGCGACTTCATCGCCTCCGGCGGTGCCACTGATGTCGATGTATGGAAAAGTGGCAAACAAACAACCAGGAGAAGTTTACACGGAGATAGAAATGCGGTGAAATTTACCAGTTATGAGACAAATCAATCCATCTATCAAAGTTGATTTATATAGCCCTAAATCACGAGTGTCTCAAAGGGCTGCACAGATCCCACATCAGGGCAAGAAAAAAATTCAACCCAATGAGAGGACGATGAGAAACCTTGGAGGGGACTGCAGATGTGGGGACCCCCGCCCCTGAGTGGTTCTTAACCTTGATGGAGGTACCGAACCCCACCAGTTTCTAATGCGCATTCACCGAACCCTTTTTTAGTTTGTTTTTTTTTCAAATTCAACACAAAGTTATATGTTTTTGGTAACACTTCAGTATGGAGAACGTATTCTACATAAGAAAGACTTAGTTTAGAGTTATTCGGACACTATGGGAACACATTCTAAGTAATAAAGACCTAATTTTGAGTTATTTGGTTAGGGTTATAATGCCGAATAAGGCATTAATAAGTACTTAATAATGACTACTTATGAGCCAATATGTTACTAATTTGCATGTTCATAAGCAACTAATTAATGGTGAATATGTTTCCCATACTATTGCTTGACCATGTTTTGTTTTACCGTAGCACAGAATGAACCGTGCATGAACATCACCTTGTTCAAACAACAAAACCAACTCAAAACAAATTACAGACCTGCAAATCAGTCAGCTGTTGCAGTACCCGTATTACACCGATAGGGAGAAGTTTGTATTTACACGATGAGTTTGGTTTGTTTTGACCTCCGCCGAACCCCTAAGGCCGACTCACCGAACCCCTAGGGTTCGATCGAACCCAGGTTAAGAACCACTGGTCTAGCATAATAGTGTGAGAGTCCAGTCCATAGTGGGGCCAGCAGGAGATCATCTTGAATGGAAAACTGTCAGACACGCGGAGACGTCCCCAACTGATGCACAGATGAGTGGTCCACCCTGGGTCCCGACTTTGAACAGCTAGCGCTTCATCTGTGGTCACCGAATCCGTCCCTCCCCCTCTCCTTCGTGGAGAGGGGGGCAGAGCAGAAAAGAAACGGCAGATCAACTGGTCTAAAGGGGGGGTCTATTTAAAGGCTAGAGTATAGTATACAAATTAGTTTTAAGATGGGACTTAAATGCTTCTAACATAACTGGTGATGTGGCGTTCAAAGACAAGTTTTTTGAATGATAATTTCAGGCCTGTAAGTTTATGTTTTGGTTTTGGTCAGGTTATGTTTAGTTTTTGGGACATTTAAGTTCTGTCTTGGCACTTCCTGGTTTGTTTTCGTCTCCATGCCAATTCATTAGTTTTCACCTGTCATGTCACGTCCCTGTCCTCAGCCTCACACCTGTTTTCACTAATTATCATAGCTACTTAAGTCACTCTTTTTCTTGTCTTCATTCTGGGATCTTCACACACGCACGCACCCTACCCATGCTGCGCTACCTTCATGCCCTCGAACACCTCGCTATCAATGCCCCTTGTTTTGATCCACGTAAGTTTTGTATTTATGCCACAGTGCACTCTTTTATTTCATGTCTTTAGTCTTGCCATTGTGCTAGTTTTGTTTTGATCAGTCTCGTTTATTATCCGCCATTGGGCGCGTTCTTGGTTTGCCTATTTGTAGTTTGTTTGTTTATTAAATAAATATCATGTACTCACATCCACGTCTCGCTCGTGCTGATCCTCTACTGCATCGAAGAAACAATCCACGACCAAGCCAAGTTGTGACAGATAAGAGCCGATTCCGACTTGAGAGTCATTTGTTGGCGAGCCATTTTTATAGTAAAGGTGTCATATTACGATTATGTTTCTACATAGGGTTGTACGGTATACTGGTATTAGTATAGTACCACGATACTAAATCATATTCGGTACTATATGGGCTCTGAAAAGTACCGGTCCCGATTGGCATCACATCTTCTTTCGTTTTTCAAGAAATGTATATTATGTTTATAATTTCTATTTCTATCTCTACATTTAAAAGACTTCCTTGTGGTCTACAGTCGGACGGCCATTTATATGCTCCCATTTGTCTCAAACTTGTGTATTTAACCTTTTCTTCCACATACCATGTCATTGATTCTACATAATGTTGAACTTGATCCAATTTTTTTTTAGGCTTGTTTAAATTTTTTAATAATCCGCTGCTTTGCTGACAACATGAAAAGCAAACTTAACAAACCACGTCGCCAGAAATGTGTCCTGCTCATCAAGAACTTTGCACAAAGGTTGTCCTCATTTGGTAAGAAAATAATGATAATAATAATTTGCTTCATTGTCTCCGAGGAGAAATTTGTTTTGGACATCAAGACTCAGCGTTTTACATACATACATACATACATACATACATACATACATACATACATATATACATACATACATACATACATACATACATACATACATACATACATACAGTTCATCTGTCAATACAGTGACAACAGTGAACAGTGCGCAGGTATATCAGTTAGCTAAGAGATCACACATTACATTACACACCTACCGTATTGCACTATCCCAATACTGCATTCCTTATTATTGTATCCTGTTATTATAGTAGTTTTCTGTTGTTAAGTGCTTTGATTGCCAGTGGGACAAAGGAAAATATATACCTGTTGAGTTTGTATGTTGCTATTCTGTGCTATTTACAATCAACACAATTTCACTATGAAGTATGTAGTGTGGGTCACGGGTGATTTTAAAGTTAAAGTACCACTGATAGTCACACACACACACTAGGTGTGGTGAAATTACTCTCTGCGTTCGACCCATCCCCTTGTTTCACGCCCTGGGAGGTGAGGGGAGCAGTGAGCAGCAGCAGTGGCCCCGTTCAGGAATCATTTTGGTGATTTAACCTCCAATTCCAACCCTTAATGCTGAGTACCAAGCAGGAAAGTAATAGGTCCCATTTTTATAGTCTTTGGTATGACTGCGCCGGGGTTTGAACTCACGACCTTCCAGTCTAACGGCGAACACTCAAACTACAAGGCCGCTGAGCAGGTTAAGTACAGTCTAAGTTCAAAAGACTCTGGCTTATTAGTGATTCCTAAAGCCCCAAAAAAGTCTGCGGGCTGTAGAGCGTTTTCCGTTCGGGCTCCAGTACTCTGGAATGCCCTCCCGGTAACAGTTCGAGATGCTACCTCAGTAGAAGCCTTTAAGTCTCACCTTAAAACTCATTCGTATACTCTAGCCTTTAAATAGCCTTTTTAGACCAGTTGATCTGCCGCTTCTTTTCCTTTTCTCCCCTGTCCCCCCCTCCCTTGTGGAGGGGGTCCGGTCCGATGACCATGGATGAAGTACTGGCTGTCCAGAGTCGGGACCCAGGATGGACCGCTCGTCGGGACCCAGGATGGACAGCTCGCCTGTGTATCGGTTGGGGACATCTCTACGATGCTGATTCGACTCCGCTTGGGATGGTTTCCTGTGGACGGGACTCTCGCTGCTGTCTTGGATCCGCTTTGAGCTGAACCCTCGCGGCTGTGTTGGAGCTACTATGGATTGAACTTTCACAGTATCATGTTAGACCCGCTCGACATCCATTGCTTTCGGTCCCCTAGAGGGAGGGGGGTTGCCCACATTTGAGGTCCTCTCCAAGGTTCTCATAGTCGTCATTGTCACTGGCGTCCCACTGGGTGTGAGTTCTCCTTGCCCACTGGGTGTGAGTTTTCCTTGCTCTTTTGTGGGTTCTTCCGAGGATGTCGTAGTCGTAGTGGTTTGACCAGTCCTTTGAGACATTTGTGATTTAGGGCTATACAAATAAACATTGATTGATTGATTAATCTTGTCGAATATTTCTTGAAGGGAACAAGAGGGCTGCATGCCAAATATTATACCAGCCCTCGTAATAAGGTTTTGAAGTTGGGTTTTGAAGTTTGACAGACAGATTTCCAAACCATGTGGTTTTGCCTTAACGGATGACGGATTCAATGTTTGCCTTATAAAAGATACGTGACCGGTCGGCCACAGCACGCCCACCAAACTTTATCAGCACCGGTGCCATCTTTTCTCCCGTTTCCCCCCCTTCACTTTTTCACAAGATGTTTGGTCTTTAATGTATTTCAGAGAACATCTGCTAACTATCAGGGAACCTCATGGGATTTTCATTTAGCCCAGTTAATTACTCTATCAAGCCAGGTTCATTATCATATTCCTCCTCTTAAAAAATGCACCCGACACTTTGTGACTGCGCGTGCGAGCATAGGTGTATGTGTGTAGCCGTGTGTCTTAAACACATTACTAATTGCAAGTGGTTGAGCTATTATACTCG
Source organism: Nerophis ophidion (assembly GCF_033978795.1). Taxonomy (NCBI): domain Eukaryota; kingdom Metazoa; phylum Chordata; class Actinopteri; order Syngnathiformes; family Syngnathidae; genus Nerophis; species Nerophis ophidion. Next base: position 65,000,386 of record NC_084613.1, on the reverse strand, counting down.
CGTTAATGAACCACAGCGGTCCATAGGAGTCGTCTCTGGGAGTCAAGGAGGGAACGTGTTAGTTTGCCTCTCAGGGGAGGACAAGGCGCTGGTATTAATCTTCATGAACAGCGGCCCTGTGACTTCTGCCTGTCTGTGTCATTCCCTGCAGAGGTTCTTCCAGGTGACGGATGGCACACCCTTCCTCACACGGGACCATGTTTTTCGGAATGTGACACCACCTCGTAAAAATAGATTTTGCTTGAGTCATCTTTTTTTTTTCAGGTTCTAACTTATTCCGAAAGAACGCAGACAAAAAAAAAATACAGAAATCCTTCAAAAGTCGTAGCGGTCCGATCATTGTTGGTCGGCACAAATATTACTGGAGGGAAAGGATAAAAATGCCACGAACCAGACCCGAACAAGAAGGCATCCCAGCCGTTAAGCTAGATTGAAACAACTGAATAATACACGCTAAGTATAATTTGAAAAGAAATGTCGATATAACCACTTTAAAGCAGAAAGCAAGTAGCTATTAAGAGGTAATTAACAAGTAGATTAATAAGAGACTAGAGAGTGGATGATACAACTACAACAAAACAACAGAGCACCTGGTGTAGACGTATAGGCGGTACAGCTCAGTTGGCAGAGCGGCCGTGCCAGCAACTTGAGGGTTGCAGGTTTGATTCCCACTTCCGCCAACCTAGTCACTGCCGTTGTGTCCTTGGGCAAGAGACTTTACCCATCTGCTCCCAGTGCCACCCACACTGGTTTATATGTAAAAAATTAGATATTGGGTTTCACTTTGTAAAGCGCTTTGAGTCACTAGAGAAAATGCGCTATAATTCACTTCACTAATTCACAATATGGGGAAGGCGAATTGATTATTATACCAGTAATGTCGATACCAAGGGTAGTAACGGTATATGATTGATACATGAGTTATCAGATCGACTGCTATATTGACATATTGAGCCGATGAGCACCTGCATTGCCTCTTAACTGGTAAAAATCTTTCAAAATTATAATTCATGATTCTTACCTGGATAGTAGAAGGTTATATATGTGGTCTAGTGGTTAGAGTGTCCGCCCTGAGATCGGTAGGTTGTGAGTTCAAATCCCAGTCGAGTCATACCAAAGACTATAAAAATGGGACCCATTACCTCCCTGCTTGGCACTCAGCATTAAGCTTTGGAATTGGGGGTTAAATCACCATAAAATGATTCCCGGGCCACTGCTCCCCTCACCTCCCAGGGAGTGATCAAGGGTGATGGGTCAAATGCGGAGAATAATTTCGCCATATCTAGTGTGTGTGTGACAATCATTGGTACTTTGTACTCTGACTTTTTTGTAGACGTAAACCACGAAATTGGTCAACTTTGACTTTTAATTTAAATCCGGCATAGCGCAAAAGAAAAACCCTTTGTGAGGATTATGATTCGTTCTTCATCTAAATGGGAAGATATAAACATACCATCAATTGGCATCACAGTGAGAGCAGACATTGTACAGTAAGTGATTGTTTTGTTACGTTTGTCGTTTGTATTTCTTGTTTAGCAATACTGCTGCATGATGCTTTGTGTTTAACTTGGGCTGGATCTTTTTAGCACACAGCTTCTAAACCGTGTAGGTCATCCTCCTTATATTCAGGTAATAGTTGTCATGAAGTCTGCACGAGTAGTAGTAGTTTTAGTTATTGCTGAAATGAAAAGCAAATGTTTTAATGCATCTGCAAAATGAATATGCCGCAGTATGCTAAAAATTATCAAAATACGTAAATATGAAATTGTTATTATGAATGTGCCTATTACTTATACACTTACAGCATGTAGATAAAACCTTGATTGAGGTTTTTGGAGGTCCTCTAGAGCAGTGGTCCCCAACCTTTTTGTAGGTGCTTGATAATTTGTCCCGCGGCCCGGCGGGGGGAATTTCTTTTTTTTGTTTGTTTTTTGTCATGAAAAAGGGAGTTTTTTGGGTTGGTGTACTAATTGTAAGTGTATCTTGTGTTTTTATGTTGATTTAATAAAATTAAAAAATAAAAATAAATAAATGATAAAAAATTCTTCTGCAAGCCGGTGGTTGGGGACCACTGCTCTAGAGGGCATTACAGGTGGAAAAGAGCGTCTCCCATTACCGCCATTGTTAGCTGACTTTTGCTGACAATGCATTAAAAAAAGAACATATGTGCGCTTGTCTTACATAGGGATTGTGAATGATAGGCAAAATAAAGTTAAAACTTAAAGTACCACTGATAGTCACACACACTAGGTGTGGTGAAAGTATCCTCTACATTTGACCCATCCCCTTGTTCCACCCCCTGGGAGGTGAGGGGAGCAGCTCGGAAATCATTTTGGTGATTTAACCCCCAATGCAACCCTTGATGCTGAGATAATGGGTCTTATAGTCCTTGGTATGACTCGGCCGGGGTTTGAACTCACCACCTACCGATCTCTGGTAAAAATCTTTCAAAATTATAATTCATGCTTCTAACCTGAATAGTAGAAGGTTGTAGACGTAAACCACGAAACTGGTAAATTTTGACTTTTAACTTATATCCGGCATAGCGCAAAAGAAAAACCCTTTGTGAGGATTTTGATTCGTTCTTCATCTAAATGGGAAGATATAAACATCCCATCAATAGGCATCACAGTGAGAACAGACATTGTACAGTAAGTGATTGTTTTGTTATGTTTGTCGTTTGTATTTCTTGTTTAGCAATACTGCTGCATGATGCTTAGTGTTTAACTGAGGCTGGATCTGTTTAGCACACAGCTTCTAAACCGTGTAGGTCATCCTCCTTATATTCAGGTAATAGTTGTCATGAAGTCTGCATGAGTAGTAGTAGTTTTAGTAATTGCTGAAAGGAAAAGCAAATGTTTTGATGCATCTGCAAAATGAATGTGCCGCAGTATGCTAAAAATTATCAAAATACGTAAATATGAAATTGTTATTATGAATGTGCCTATTACTACATTACTTATACACTTAAAGCATGTAAATAAAACCTTGATTGAGGTTTTTGGAGGTCCTCTAGAGCAGTGGTCCCCAACCTTTTTGTAGCTGCGGACCGGTCAACGCTTGATAATTTGACCTGCGGCCCGACGGGGGGGGGTGCACGTATTGTAAGTGTATCTTGTGTTTTTATGTTATTTAATAAAAAAATTAAAAAAAAAAAATTATAAAAAATTCTTCTGCAAGCCGGTGGTTGGGGACCACTGCCCTAGAGGGCATTACAGGCGTAATAGAGCGACTCCCATTACCGCCATTGTTAGCTGACTTTTGCTGACAATGCATTAAAAAAAGAACAAATGTGCGCTTGTCTTACATAGGGATTGTGAATGATAGGCAAAATAAAGTTAACACTTAAAGTACCACTGATAGTCACACACACTAGGTGTGGTGAAAGTATCCTCTGCATTTGACCCATCCCCTTGTTCCACCCCCTGGGAGGTGAGGGGAGCAGCTCGGAAATCATTTTGGTGATTTAACCCCCAATGCAACCCTTGATGCTGAGTGCCAAGCAGGGAGATAGTGGGTCTTATAGTCCTTGGTATGACTCGGCCGGGGTTTGAACTCGCCACCTACCGATCTCAGGGCGGGCAATCTAACCACAAGACCATTGAGCAGGTCCAAAAGTGTAGTTCCTCTTTAAGAGCTAGCTGGACACAAAGTATTCAGCTCAAGCTTTTAGCTTAGCAGCTTAGCTTAGCGAGTGTGGCTGGGCCATGAGTCCATTGGTAAACCTCACCTCTCATGCTGGAGGCCTAAAGTTTGAGTCACAGGCAGACCAAAAGCTGGGACTGAACCAGACAGGGTACAGTGGTGCTTTGAACCGGATGCGAGTGTGGCTGGGCCATGAGTCCATTGGTAAACCTCATTGACTGACAACTTTAAAAGCTAGTGCTGGTTGACAGCTCGCCAGGATAGCCCGCTTGTCTCTCATGCCGGAGGACCCATGTTCAAGGCCCGGGCGCACCACAAGCAACGCCTGAACCAAGCCTCTACACTGGCAGAAGAGCATTGCCCTTCAAAAACAAAGCTGTGTTAACGGATGCGATGTTTAGCAAATGATAAGTCATTTGTCACTCAGAGGGTCAAATTTCTCCTTCAAGGATCAGTATACAATACCATTAAAATAATAAAGGAAAGATTGCCTCTCAACATGCAGAGTACTTGGAAATGAAACTCCATGACAAATGTTTTGTCATTATTTAAAAAAAAAAAACACCTCAAAGTGACGATTGTTTTGTTTCTAGAGGTCGCAAGATTTAAAGCGTTGCCAGCTGTTGTGCTGAACAACGTCGACAAGACAAATAATAATCACAGATTCATTTTCTAAAGCACACAAGACGGAAGGGGTTGGCGGGATCAGAGGAGCTATTTAAAAAGTAATAGAGCTGCTTGATGGAAAAGCTTCGACCTCGACACTGTGCAAATACTTTGAAATGATGGATTGTGCGCATTATGAAGCAAAGACACTGAAAGTGCTGTAAAGTACACGCTTCCACTGAGAACCATTTAATCCACTTTTAGCGAATCGATAAACCATCCAATTTAATATGAATAGCTCGGAGGAAGCCAACTGTAATGGCGATGAAACGGACGTAACTGTGACATCTATTAGGAAGAGGTAAGATCTCTTGAAAGTATTCCGAAATCTACTGGACTAAGATGTTTTTTGGCTCACCACTAACGTCTACAATTGAAATGGAACTTAGGGTAGTCAGTCGGGATGGAAATCTATTTGTGATCAACAATTCGGTTCGCATCTCGATACGGGGGTTAGGATTCAAAAACGATGGATTTATAAAACAGAACGATTCGATGCGATTTTATTTTAAATTCGATTTATTAAGATTTCATACGATGTATGAATTATTTAATTCTATAGTTAACATTTGTTGATGGACACATTTGTTTTACAGCACAAAAAAAACATTCCTTCCTGGGGATACGCTCCTCCTCATGTTAGAGCATAGGTGTCAAACTCTGGCCCGCGGGCCAAATTTGGCAATATCAAATTAACATTAGAGCTGGCCCGCCGGTGTTATACAGCGGTGCCTCTGTAACACCGCATTCACCGATTTCCCGGGAGTCTCTCGAATTTCAGTTTCCCTCCCGAAAATCTCCTGGTGCAACCATTCTCCCGAATTCCACCCGGACAACAATATTGGGGGTGTGCTTTAAAGGCAGTGCCCTTAGCGTCCCCTACAACCTGTCGTCAAGTCTGTTTTTCCTCCTCGAAAAACAGCTTGCCGGCCCAGTCACGTAATATATGTGGCTTCTACACACATGTAAGTAAATGCAAGGCATACTTGATCAACAGCATATAGGTCACACTGAGGGTGGCCATATAAACAACTTTAACACTGTTACAAATATGCGCCACACTGTGAACCCACACCAAACAAGAATGACCAACACATTTCGGGACAACATCCGCACCATAACACAACATAAACACAACAAAAACACAACAGAACAAATACCCAGAATCCTTTGCAGCACTAACTCTTCCGGACCGCTACAATATACACCCTCTCCCCGCTACCAACAAACCCCGCCCCCATAACCCTGCCCACCTGAGCCCCGACATTAACTGAGCAGTAAAAAGGCCTGAATGATTGATTTATTAATTGTTATTTTATTTGTAAATGTATTAGCCTCTGGAAAAAGTGAATGTTAATATTTACCTCAGAAGGCTGCAAATATAAAAGAGGCATTACATTTTTATTTAAATTTGATTTGATATGCCATTGATATTTTTTTTATTATTATTGTTATTATTATTTGAAACAAAATTTTGCATGTCATTTTAAAGTTATATAAGCCTTGCTTGTTCAATATTCAATGAAAAACTTGTTTGGGTCCCTATTAAAAGGTTAATTCGTTCAACCTCGGCCCGCGACTTTGTTCAGTTTTAAATTTTGGCCCACTCTGTATTTGAGTTTGACACCCCTGTGTTAGAGGATACATTTTTAGGACCTTGACAACAAGCGCTCAGATTAGATCAGTCCAAGCTAAGTCTATGTGCATGAACTGATGAAAACTGCACGGATGAGAGGCCAAATGTCTTCTAACACAACTGATCAGTAGAAGGCCATGACAATAACGTTATGAATGAGAACACCCATCAGGCACTTTCTATAAAACCCACATTCTATAAAAATAACATGCTTCCAGTATTTTCACATTTTGAAAACGCAACATATCTTACCAAAGATGTTGAATAAAATAAAAAGTCAAACGCATGTCGAATATATGTATTTCCACATACTGTACAAACCCATTTACTGTACAAACATACATATACACATACTGTACATATACAAGTACATACATACACTCATGCATATAATCCCGTTTCCTCAAACATATATTCATATTGTTGCCTTAGGGCAGGGGTGTCAAACTCAAATACAGAGTGGGCCAAAATTTAAAACTGAACAAAGCTGCGGGTCAATGTTGAACAAATTAACCTTTTAATAGAGACCCAAACAAGTTTTGCATTGAATATTAAACAAGCAATGCTTATGTAGCTTTATAGTCACATACAAAATCGAGTTTCAAATTATAATATTGAGTAAAAAATATCAATGGCATATCAAATAAAATGTAAATAAAAATTGGGGGAGCGGGGTTTGGTGGTAGCGGGGTTGTATATTGTAGCGTCCCGGAAGAGTTAGTGCTGCAAGGGGTTCTGGGTATTTATTCTGTTGAGTTTATGTTGTGCTACGGTGCGGATATTCTCCCGAAATGTGTTTGTCATTCTTGTTTGGTGTGGCTTCACAGTGTGGCGCATATTTGTAAAAGTGTAAAGTTGTTTATACGGCCACCCTCAGTGTGACCCTTATGGCTGTTGATTAAGAATGCCTTGCATTCACTTGTGTGTGTTAAAGCAGCATATATTATGTGACTGGACCGGCACGTTGTTTGCATGGCGGAAAAGCGGATGTGACGACAGGCTGTAGAGGACGCTAAAGGCAGTGCCCCCAATATTGTTGTCCGGGTGGAAATTGGGAGAAATTCAGAAGAATGGTTGCCCCGGGAGATATTCGGGAGGGGCACGGAACTTTGGGAGTCTCCCAGAAAAATCGTGAGGGTTGGCAAATATGAGTATCAGCGGTGAATGCAGTGTTACAGAGGCATCGCCGCTGTATAATACCGGCGGGCCAGCTCTAATCTTAATTTGATATTACCTCAAGGGCCAAATGAAATTACACGGCGGGCCACATTTGGCCCGCGGGCCAGAGTTTGACACCCATGCCTTAGGGGAAACTGCGTAACACATGGCACACTGACAAAGCTTAAGCTGTGGATACTATAACAATCTACAAGGTTAATACAGTCCGCTTCTTCTTCTTCCCTTCCATGTATCTGCTTTCTTTTTTATTTCAAGTTATCATTACATATATGTATTGTTGCATTTGAAACAAATGTATTGTTGATAATAAAGGTAATTGTTATTATTATTCATGATCAATATCGCTATTTTATTGGTATTTGTATTGCTCCATTTGTAGTGTAATAATGTTCATTGTCATTTCTGTGTTATCAATATTTATTTTACTAACCGCTTCTTTGCTAAAATTTTAACCATCATATTTGTACATAACCTATTCGCTGATGTAGTTCTGTTATTGTTGTTGATATTGTTATTGTCATGTTTGTTGTTGTTGTTGTTGTTGTTGTCTCTCGGTCTTATCCCCCTCTTGTCTCCGCAATTTCCCCCACTGTCTTCCTTTTTTTTCTCCTTCTATCCCCTCCTGCTCCGGCCCGGCTGCACCAAATAATAATATAAATCCATTTAATAAAGTCAAAAACAAATAAGGCAACAAGAGAAGTATGCCACACTTCTCTTTTGTAAAGTAAATATGTACAGCTGATATGGGCACCTACATCAACTATATGATTTGCCTGAGTAGCTGGACAGGACAAAAAAACAAAAACACAACTGATCAGTAGAGTGGCATGAGTATAACAATAACCTGATGAATGTAAACACCCATAGGCACTTTCATCTTCACATGTAAAAAAAAACACATTCCATAATAGTGATATGCTTCCAGTATCTTCACATTTTGAAAACGCAACATATCTTACTAAAGATGTTGAATAAAGTAAAAAGGCAAACATGTCACATGTCAAATGTATTTCTTTCCACGGAGGGACAAGCGGTAGAAAATAGATGGATGGATGGATGGAGTCAAGTCAAGTCAGTGTTGTCATGCACAGACTTTAGAAAAGACAGCGGGACACGGAGATAGAGCCCGTTATACGAGAAGGTTGCATTTTGAGGAATAAAGAAAGACAAACTGGGAATTTTTCTAAGCCTCCATTACTTGGGATGTTACAACATTGACGGACGGCACATCCTCAGGTTTGACGTTACCTAACTTGTGGGCAATTATTCAGCGGGCAGCTGTGACTCTCACATAATTTTAAAGATAAACTGTCACATGATTGCTATTCTCATGTATCTACATTTAATGTGGTCTCCAGTTAGGTAAGCAACTTAACAAGCGTATGACTATTTTTACGGACTATTGTTTACATGACTTACAACACAGTTTAGTACATCTCACAGTAAACATGTCCAATATTGTACAAAGTGTCAATAACTTGTGTCAGCACTTACCTTTTCTTATACTGTATTACTGGTATACAAGTTGTACACTGACTGTTTTAATGCATGTCCAAGTTTATTTACTATAGTTTTTGTCATGATCCACGTCTTGGATCATGGCATATTCTGGTTTTGGTTCTGTTTGTCTCATTCTGTCTTGTATTTGTCTTCCTCAGTTCTTTGTGGCACTTCCTGGTTTGTGTCTGTTGTCCTAGCAACGCACTTGTGTCACCTGCCTTCCGTTTAATCACGCACACCTGCCTCCTGATGTATCTCCTTATTTAAGACCGCCTTTGTTGGACATTCATTCTTGGATTCTTGCTTGCTACACGCAACAGCTGACGCCGCTCTTCCAACATTGTGGTAAATCTATTTTTGTTTACTTGTTAGCTTCTATTCAATTTTGTTTGTTTATGTCCCTAGCTTCCACGCTAGCACCCTTTGTTCTTTCTAGCTCCGAAGCTAGTTTTGTTGGTTTTTGGTTAGTGCCTTTGTGCAAGTGTTTTAGTTCTTAGTTTGTTTTATTGTATAAATAAATTATTATTCATACTTTTACGCTGTGTTCCATCTTTGCTGCACCCATGAGAGAACAACTCATCACCACAATGCCACCGAGACGTCACAGTTTTGTCTGTTGATCAATTAAAATATTGAAGTTTGAGTACCTCTATTTCAGAGCAAAATGACCCAAGTAAAAGTAAAAAGTAGTGATCCAAATCAATATGTATATTTTATATACATATATATATATACCTATATATATATATATATATATATATATATATATATATATATATATATACATATACTATGGGCGTTCTTTTTTTTTTTTATCAATCTGACAAAATAATACACAGCAATACCATAACAATGCAATCCAATTCCAAATCCAAACCTGACCCAGCAACACTCAGAACTGCAATAAACAGAGCAATTGAGAGGAGACACAAACACGACACAGAACAAACCAAAAGTAGTGAAACAAAAATGAATATTATCAACAACAGTATCAATATTAGTTATAATTTCAGCATAGCAGTGATTAAAAATCCTACATTGACATCATCATTAGGCATTTATAAAAATAAAAAAATAAAAAAATAGTGCCAAAGTTGCTTACACTTGCATCACATCTCATAAGCTTGACAACACACTGTGTACAATATTTTCACAAAGACAAAATAAGTCATATTTTTGGTTCGTTTAATAGTTTAAAAAAAATGTACATAGTTGCAATCAGTTGATAAAACATTGTCTTTGACAATCATAAAAGCTTTTTTAAAAAAATGTACTACTCTGCTTGCATATCAGCAGACTGGGGTAGATCCTGCTAAAATCCTATGTATTGAATGAAAACAGAATCCTTTAACATCGGGAAAAAAATCATTTTTGAATCGGGAATCGTGTTGAATTGAAAAAAAAATCGATTTTGAATCGAATCGTGACCCAAAGATTCGATATTGAATCGAATCGTGGGACACCCAAAGATCCGCAGCCCTAATAAATATATATATATATATATATATATATATATATATATATATATATATATATATATATATATATATACATATATATATATATATAAATGTCATTATTAAGTACTTATTAATGCCTTATTCTGCATGGCCTTATTATACAACCTGACCTAACCCTCTAGCCCTAAGCCTAGCAAAATAACCCTAAATTAAGTATTTTTTACTTACAATATATTCCTCTAGTGTCCAAATAACTCTAAAGTAAGTCTTTGTTACCTAGAATATGTTCCCCATGCTAAAGTGTTACCATATATATATATATATATATATATATATATATATATATATATATATATATATATATATATATATATATATATATATACACACTAAGTTTACACGGTAGGCCATCACCATTAACTACATGTAGGGGAAACCTTCGATTAAAAATAAATGTAATGATGATATAAATAAATGTTGCTATTATCTTTGTCACAAAAGTACTCAAGTAAATAAAAAGTATGTTGCAGTAAAGCAACATACAAATTCAGTATACAGTATATATAAAAAAGTTACTTAAGTAAATGCAACAGAGTAAGTGGAATGTACCCACCTCTAACATTTAGTAGAAATACTGTAATATGGTTGCTAAGTGGTATAGTCACTTTTGTTTGTTTAAGCATTGTTGCTTAAAACTGTGGAATAAAATATTAAATACTGTTGTCCTTCAATAAATCAATGTCCAAAAAAATAATGACTTTTTCTCATGATGACTTTCATGGCATTTTACTTATATAGACACAAACATAACAAGCAGGCATATACAGTACAAACAGATGCTCGTGTCTACTGGGTGGAGGTCAAGAACAACCTGTCTAGACCAGGCAATGTCACATAATTAATTCATGAGGATGCGCTTTTTTTTTTTTTTTTATGAAATAATCTGTTTGCCTGAGACAGGTTTACATTTTCTATTACGAGCCACGTTTGCCGCTGTCAAACCTAGTGCGCTAACTGAGAAAATGTCTTCATCTGCATCAATGAAACTTTTGAAAGATTTCCACCTAAAAAAGGGTCATACTGTATTATATATATATATTTTCAACATTTAAAACACTTCTTTGAGGTCTACATAACATGTAATGGTGGTTCACTTTTTTTCCCCACTACATCACTTTTTACTGCTCATTGCAGACTTCATGAGAGCCAACGTGATAAAACAGGGTTAGGGAACCTATGGCTCTAGAGCCACATGTGGCTCTTTTGATGGATGCATCTGGCTCTCAGATTAATTTTAGCTGACATTGCTTAACACGATAAGAAATTAATATTTCCACTGGTAATCGGAGTTAAAAATAATGTTCAAAATATAAAACATTCTCCTGCATTTTAATCCATCCATTCGTTTTCTAACGCATCTGTTCAAGAAGGCGCATTAATGGTATGAAGTATTCTATTTATTATTGGTTAGCTTCAGAATAAAAATGTTATTAAAAAGAATATGAGAGTTATTGTACTCAAAAAATGTTGACGTTACTTAAAAATGCACGCATTTATTTCTATTCAGTGTTAAAAAAATAAAATAAGGCTCTCATGGAAATACATTTTAAAATATTTGGCTTTCATGGCTCTCTCAGCCAAAGAGGTTCCCGACCCCTGTGATAAAACATCACTTACTGTGCAATGTCTGCTGTCATAAGGATGCCGACTGCTAGAATTTTGTCATATTCCCGTTTTGATGAGGAATGACTCATAATCTTTGCAAAGAAAAAAGGGGTTTAAAAATGTATCGTACAAACTTTAGAGATGTGAATACATCGCTTGGCGAGCCTCTGAATCGATCGATATATAGTTGGAAAGTCATGAATCGGTTGATTGTAGATCTGATACAAAATATGGCCCCTCTAATCTTGCGAGATTTCTGTGATGCTGTATTACGAGAGCACCACGCATTGTAAATAATAAAATAAATGCGTTGTACTTTTATAGCGCTTTTCTACCTTCAAGGTACTCAAAGCGCTTTGACACTACTTCCACATTCACCCATTCACACACACATTCACACACTGATGGAGGGAGCTGCCATGCAAGGCGCTAACCAGCACCCATCAGGAGCAAGGGTGAAGTGTCTTGCTCAGGACACAACAGACGTGACGAGGTTGGTACAAGGTGGGGATTGAACCATGGACCCTCAGGTTGCGCATGGCCACTCTCCCACTGTGCCATGCCGTCCCAATCAAAAGCAAGGTTAGGCGGGCTTTTACGTCTATATTTTTGTCACACACCTCAGCAGAGTGTTGTCAACTTGCCAACTTTCTCGCTAAATCTAGTATCATTCCAACTCCTCTTAGTGACTTTCTTTCTCATAAGCGACTGGCGACAAATCAAGCAACTTTTTGGGATGTTTGGAGACATAAAACCGCATATCTCTTAACGTACAAGCGGTGCTGTTGTGAGCCTTTCATCTCAGGCGGTTCCCTGTCTACTGAAAATCTGCTCTTAGACAGATTGTTCTGAAAACACATGAGTTTATACCAAAATGGATACATGGATGATACAGCGGAGGATTGGGAGAATGTCATGTGGTCAGATGAAACCAAAATAGAACTTTTTGGTATAAACTCAACTCGTCGTGTTCGGAGGAAGAAGAATACTGAGTTGCATCCCAAGAACACCATAACTACTGTGAAGCATGGGGGTGGAAACATTATGCTTTGGGGCTGTTTTTCTGCTAAGGGGACAGGACGACTGATCCGTGTTAAGGAAAGAATGAATGGGGCCATGTATCGTGAGATTTTGAGCCAAAACCTCCTTCCATCAGTGAGAGCTTTGAATGGTTGACCAAATACTTATTTTCCTCCAAAATTTACAAATAAATTCTTTAAAATTCCTACAATGTGAATTCCTGGATTTTTTTTTCACATTCTGTCTCTCACAGTTGAAGTGTACCTATGATGAAAATTACAGACCTTTGTCATCATTTTAAGTGGGAGAAGTTGCACAATCGGTGGCTGACTAAATACTTTTTTGCCCCACTGTATATATATATATATATATATATATATATATATATGTTTATATGTTTGATAAATGGCATGGCAGCTTAAAAAGTTTTTGCAGCCCTAAAATTAGTTTGATAGCAGAATTACCAGGTGAAATCTACAGTATTGGAACATTTAAAACATGTTCCCCAGCTCTATGCATCTGCAGTAGCCACGTGGGTATGGATCGGCAGAACACCAGTCCCAAACCTCACTAAATGGAAGGGTTGTGTCGGAAAGTGCATATATCATACATGCCTATAACTTGCTGCGGGGACCACTTGCAGAAAAAAACAACAAAGCCAAAGATAGAGGAAGAAATTGGAGAGGTGTGTTTCCTGAGTGCGGTGCGACAAATTCTACCCTTTGATGAGATTAACCGAGTGGTGTACTTGAAATAACCTTTCATGCGCTGCCATTATTGTATTAATCTATTCTAAAACAATTTGGTTGAATTAATTAGGCCCTACATATTTCAGGGCCGTTCACAGGCTGCCTGGAAACAGATGGCGCTGAGGACGAGACGCTCCCTCCGACGGATGTGTAGGGCTAGGGAGTTGGAAAGAAAAAAAGAGAAAGGAACGTAAAGGAACGAGAAAGATGTGGAAAAGGAAGAAAATCACCGTCTGAGGGTGAGGAGAGGTATGTTATCAACGCCCCAGCGCTGTGCACCTGACGGACTGACAAAAGAGGTGAAATTAGTCAAAAGATTGAGCCACAAGAAGGGAGAAAGTTGCTCGATAGGCATTAGGTCTTGGTCCTAATCAGTTCCTCTGCAGCTGACAAGAGATTGGTAGCTTAACAACATTTGGGCGAAGGAGGCTATTATCTCAATCCTACAGTGTTGCGGATGGATTCAACCTTGAACAGCTTGTAGATGATGAGCCTATCCATATGGTGTTTAAATCGCTCAGCCTTTCCTGAGCCATTAACCTTCACGACACCTTGTACTGTTCCTACACTTTGACTGACAGCTCTGTGTAAATTCTACGGCTATACCCTTTTTTTTTAATAGAGCTGTAGACACCGAATTGACAGCCGCACTTCTCTGCCTTAAAAGTGTTGTTCACTGAAGGCTAAAAGCAGCAATTTTTTGGGATCAATTCAGTTCTGTCTTTTTAATCTTTGTACAGAAGTTATGGTGTGCATCAAAACGACTTAGAGCAGGGGTGTCAAACTCAAATACAGAGTGGGCCAAAAATTCTAAACCGAACAAAGCCGAGGGCCAAAGTTGAACAACTTAACCTTTTAATAGGGACCCAAACAAGTTTTGCATTGAATATTGAACAAACAAGGCTTATATAACTTTATAGTGACATGCAAAATCGAGTTTTGTTGGTAGCGGAGGTGTATATTGTAGCGTCCCGGAAGAATTAATGCTGCAAGGGGTTCTGGGTATTTGTTCTGTTGTGTTTATGTTGTGTTACGGTGCGGATGTTCCCCCGAAATGTGTTTGTCATTCTTGTTTGGTGTGGGTTCACAGTGTGGTGTAACAGTGTTAAAGTTGTTTATACGGCCACCATCAGTGTGTCTTGTATGGCTGTTGACCAAGTATGCTTGCATTCACTTGTGTGTGTGTGTAGAAGCCGCATATATAACGTGACTGGGCCGGCACGCTGTTTGTATGAAGGAAAAGCGGACGTGACGACAGGTTGTAGAGGATGCTAAAAGCAGTAACTTTAAGGCACGCCCCCAATATTGTTGTCCGGGTGGAAATTCGGGAGAATGGTTGTCCCGGGAGATTTTCGGGGGGGAGGGGGGATCACTGAAATTCGGGATTCTCCTGGAAAAATCGGGAGGGTTGGCAAGTATGAGAATTAGCGTTGAATGCGGTGATACAGCGGCACCGCCACTGTATAATACCGGCGGGCCAGCTCTAATGTTAATTTATTATTGCCTCAAGGGCCAAATGAAATTACATGGCGGGTCAAATTTGGCCCGCGGGCCAGAGTTTGACACCCATGACTTAGAGCATACTTACAAAAAGTTCAGCACATTTGATGGTAAGGAAGCACAGATCTATGCTCAAGTCTGGCAAACTTCCGTCCTTTGGCAAGTAAGGAACAGGGCCGGTACAAGTCAAAACCCGTGTCAAAAGATCTAATGTTAAAAACGTGATATTTCTCATATATATAAAATAAAACACTGTCACATGGAAAGAACGCACTCGGATTTTCCTTTTCTGTGAATTTTTTTAATAATTACCCGTTAGCGACGGATTGGAACCGCACACTAAGTGCTTTGTGCAGACTACAAACTGGGATCTAGCACACAGAGCTAGTTAAGCACTCCTTCATTCCACAGCCAAGCAGGCTAAACTGTCTATCATGAACGCAGGGACAAGACAGAAAAAGCACTCCAGGCACACTGGATTGCTACCCCAGAAGAAAGACGCCAATGCGAGCAGTCGAAAAGATAAGACAATACGGACAAATAATTGATACACTTGACGGAATACTTTAAGATCTCACAAAACTAATCAAGAAATACATTTAATCATGTTTATTTTATTTTTGCATTGATAATAAGTCAGGGGCACTTTGAATTGTCTCCACTCTTGGACCTTACACACACTGCTTAAAATTATTAGTAAACTCTCGTCTTGTTCTTTTAAACCCAAAGAACGTGTATCGTCTTGTGAGAGGTGTATCATCACATCCCTATAATCAACACATTTAATTCTGTCAGTCGGTGCAGTTCATTTACTCAAAACTGGCATTTTTGTCATTTTGTCAACCAAAGGCCATACAATTGTGCATTAAAGGCCTACTGAAATGAGATTTTCTTATTTAAACGGGAATAGCTGGTCCATTCTATGTGTCATACTTGATCATTTCGCGATATTGCCATATTTTTGCTGAAAGGATTTAGTAGAGAAAATCGACGATAAAGTTCGCCACTTTTGGTACTTCATGAAAAAGCCTCGCCTTTACCGGAAGTCGCAGACGATGACGTTGGGGCTCCTCACATATTCACATTGATTTTAATGGGACCCTCCAACAAAAACAGTTATTCGGACCGAGAAAATTACAATTTCCCCATTAATTTGAGCGAGGATGAAAGATTCGTGTTTGAGGATACTGATAGCGACGGACTAGCTAGAAAAAAAAAAAAAAAGAGTTTAAAAAAAAAAACGCGATAGCATTGGGACGTATTCCGATGTTTTTAAACACATTTACTAGGATAATTCTGGGAAATCCCTTATCTTTCTATTGTGTTGCTAGTGTTTTAGTGAGTGTAATATTACAAGATAGTCGGAGGGGTTTGTCCACAGGTGTTTTGACGCCAATGTCTCAGGGGAGTCGACGGCAGCTGTACGGACGACACAAGCTCAGCTTTTCTCCGGTAAGAAGCGGCTTTTTAACCACAATTTTCTTACCAAAACCTGCTGGTTGACACTTGGTAGGGATCCATGTGGGCTTGACCGCGCTCTGATCAATAGTAAAGTTTCAGCTCCGGGAATTTTAAACAAGGAATCACCGTGTGTTTGTGTGGCTGTACTTTTAAATTTAGTCCATGTCTTAGCACGTTTGAGCTCAATGAATCTATTTCCAAGCAGATCGAGAATCATCGGTGCACACCAGAGTGTGGATGATAGTGCTCACACCAGACCCATCAAGTACTGCAAACACACCATAACCACTTTAACGAGGGTTTCTGTACAGTGGTGGGCCGTGCGCTTCCTACCCAGGCCTTCAGTGATGTCCGACTTCAATGATTACCTCTCAAAATACCATCATTTATATCACCACGTGACCATTGCTCTAGAAATACTTTACAGAAACACATTTACGCACTACTGTGCATTTAATCACCACCAACAGTGTACAAAACGGGTTATTTTCTGCCACATTTAAAAGTCAATAAGCCTGCATCAGCCTCTAAAATATATCTTATGTTGTACTGTTAAAATTAAAATTAGAAAAAACATACTAAATGGGAAAAAATAAAGAAATCAAAAATTGGAATTTACAATCTGTAGCACCCATTCGAACATCCTGGGTTGGCTGATATCGTCTCACAAGATGTAGTTCCTCTTTAAATATCCTTCTTGAAAATGGCCCTGCGAATATACGTGTTGTCTTGTCTAATCATAAAATTTGCAGACGAGGAGTGTTGGCTGAGTTCTTAAAGTTTACTCCATAGCATGCTTATCAAAAACATTCAGCTGCCGGCACGGCTAAACTCGGATACGGCGCTTGTTTTTTCAGTACTGTAGCATGCTGGGTAACGGAGTTCTTATGTTACCTAGCTCATAACTTCACAATATATACTGCATTTCCTTGAATAGCCGCCTGGGTGCTATTTAATTTAAAACCTCTTCTCACTCCTGCGCTTATTCAAGGCATGCGGTAAAAGTAAGCAGGCGCCAATAATTTTAAAACCTCTTCTCACCCCTGCGCTTACCAATGGCATGCAGTAAAAAATGTAGTGTGATGAAAAAAATAAAAACAATTTAAATATTCTTCTGCGGCCATGGCCCGGTGGTTGGGGACCACTGCTCTACAACATGTCATCGCGCCCACCTTTTCACCATGCTATCTGCGTGCCGCGCGGACGCAAGTATTTCGCTGCTTCTTATACGAGATTGCAATGCATTCTTGGTCAAAAGCCATACCTTTTACACTGATGGTTGTGATATAAACAACTTTTAACACTCTTACTAATATGCACCACACTCTGTGAACCCACACCAAACAAGAATGACAAACACATTTCGGGAGAACATCGGCTCTGTAACACATTATAAACGCAACATAACGCTTACCCAGAATGCCATGCATCCATGATTCTTACTGGTTATATTATACACGCGCCCCCAAACTTGCCCACCTCACCGACGCACGGAGAGGAGGGGGTGGGGGGGTTGGTGCTAGCGGGGTGTATAATATAGCCAAGAGTCATAGATGCATGGCATTCTGGGTAAGTGTTATGTTGCATTTTTAATATGTTACAGAGCCGATGTTCTCCCGAAATGTGTTTGTCATTCTTGTTTGGTGTGGGTTCACAGAGTGTGGCGCATATTAGTAAGAGTGTTAAAGTTGTTTTATATCACAACCATCAGTGTGATCTGTATGGCTGTGGAACAAGACCCATGGTTTACACATAGTAAATTCAAATAAAAAACACCTCCGCCATTTTGAAAAAGACGACAGTGGAAGCGTCACCCGTCACGAATTTGACCCGGCGGTAAAAGTAAGCATGCGCTAATAAATTTGGGGAGCGAGTTTGACCCGGCAGTAATTCAAGGCAGGCGCACATTACATGCCCGGCGGCAATTCAAGGAAATACGGTATTTGCCTTAGGCCAGCTAGAAGGCCATACTGACAACACCTCGTGATCTGATTGGCTATCGCACCTGTCTGTCAAACGTTTGTGTCCGTTGCACCCGAATTGTTGATTCTGAAGGCTTTGGGCAGATTTGGTAGAGTACGGCAACGTAAAATAGCTGAATTCTGATTGGATAAAAACTCTATAACCTAAAAACAATAACGCTGGAAGGAGCATAATATGACATGAAGAGAATATAAACACTTTTAGATATTTAGGGAAAGTAAATAAAAACATACTTTTATCATTAATTAGGATCATGGTTTCTGGTCATGTTAGGCCAGCAGAGAAGGCCTTGCTGGCCCTGACGGCACACCACAGGTTTCTGATTAAGAAAAAATGTGTCCACACACGTGTTGGATCAACAATTGTCACGTGCAGACGGGAACACATCACTGGGTGAAAACAATGTTAATACATATGGCACACCTACACGTGGCGCTGTAAACAGACACAGACACAGCTACTAGAAGCTCTTTCCTCACCACCTCAGTGACATACTGTAACTAAAGCCTAAATTATGGAAAAACTGAAGGGGGTCTGGAACAAATACAGGTATGCTGTTGAATCTGGGCGTCAGAGAGGCACAGTCTTACCGTTGAATTCACGAGTGGAGAACCAACAGTGCAGAGCCACTTCATGAAGGACAAGTTAATGGCTTGAAGAGATGTGGTGTCTCGTAATGCACTTTGTGGCCCTGGTCCAACAGACTCTTTTCAAATGATCATAATACCATCGGTGAAGAGAGAGAACAAGGGCAGGAGGGGGAAGGAATGACTCGGCAGAAAGGTACTAGGAAAGATGAGGCAAAGGTTTTTTTTTTGTGGCTTGATAATATTACGGAGACAGAGTCGCTCATATCAGGGCATCGGCTCATGGTCCTTCACAACCTCTGGCACACAAATTAAAATCCTGCTGCAACTGCTGACTTGGTTGCAGCTGAGGCAAATGATACCTTAGCGGAAAGGAGGGATGTCACCTTCTCATTTAGAGCTGCAAGGACAATACACGGATACCTAGGGCGGCCCTAGGCTTTCAAGACTTTTTTGGCCCCAATATGCTCTTCAAAATCACTTGTGTAACACGCTAGGGGCCAGGTTGCAGCCTCGTGAGTATTGAATTACAGTCGTCCCTAACAACCACACGCTTTGGAGTGTGTGGCTTGTGAAGGTGACTGTGTTATTTCATCAATCAATCAATCAATGTTTATTTATATAGGCCTAAATCACAAATGTCTCAAAGGACTGCACAAACCACTACGACTACGACATCCTCGGAAGAACCCACATAAGGGCAAGGAAAACTTACACCCAGTGGGCAAGGAGAACTCACACCCAGTGGGACGCCAGTGACAATGATGACTATGAGAACCTTGGAGAGGACCTCAAATGTGGGCAAACCCCACCCCCCTCTAGGGGACCGAAAGCAATGGATGTCGAGCGGGTCTAACATGATACTGTGAAAGTTCAATCCATAGTGGCTCCAACACAGCCGCGAGAGTTCGGTTCAAAGCGGATCCAAGACAGCAGCGAGAGTCCCGTCCACAGTAAACTATCCCAAGCGGAGTCGGATCAGCATCGTAGAGATGTCCCCAACCGATATACAGGCGAGCGGGTCCCGACGAGCGGTCCATTCTGGGTCCCGACTCTGGACAGCCAGTACTTCATCCATGGTCATCGGACCGGACCCCCTCCACAAGGGAGGGGGGAACAGAGGAGGAAAAGAAAAGAAGCGGCAGATCAACTGGTCTAAAAAGGAGGTCCATTTAAAGGCGAGAGTATGCAAATGAGTTTTAAGGTGAGACTTAAATGCTTCTACTGATGCATGTGTTATGTTCTCATAACACATTTAGAAAGTCGTTAACAGTTTGTTTATGTTTGTCCGTTTCTGGGTCGCAGGGATGCTGGAGCCTATACCTAACCTGACTCTTGCCAAGATCCTTGTACTTCGCTGAACTCCACACAAGGATCTGGACTCGAGGGCATTGTAAACTCCTTTAAAATAGCAAAAAATAATGATTTGACGTAGCCCCGAAGCCATCGTTTGATTTAATGGTTCTATGACATTAATCGTCTACTGACATTGCCTCGTTGTTTCAGTAAAAGTTTTTGAACTTTTCACTCTGTCGTTATCCAATGTCGGCTGTTCTGTTTTGGATTTCCCAGCCATGCGCTCATCAGCGTCAGAGATAGATTTTTTTTTTTGTCCTGTCCAGCTTCTCAGGCAAATCATATAGTTGATGTAGATGCCCATATTGGCTGTTCAGATTTACTTTAAACAAGAGAAGTGTGGGATACTTCTCTTGTTGCCTTTTTTGAATTTGACTTTATTAAATGTATTTATATTATCATTTGGTGCAGCCGGGCCGGAGCAGGAGGGGATAGAAAGAGAAAAAAAGGAAGACAGAGGGGGGAAACCGTGGGGAGAAGAGGGGGATCAGACAGAGAGACAAAAACAACAACAGCAAACACAACAATAACAACAACAACAGTAGAACAACACCAGCACATACGATATGCACAAATATGATCGCAAAAGGGATAGCAAAGAAGCAGTTAGTGAAATAAATAATAATATAGAAATGACAATGAGCATTTTTACACTACAACTGGAGCAATACAAATACCAATAGAAAAAGCGCTATTGATCATGAACAATACCAATAGTTTACCTCTATTATACACAATACAGTTGTTCAAATGCAACAAGACGTATACATAATGATAACTAGAAAGATAAATAAAAAAAATATTTTTAAAAAAGGAATACCGAAAGATGGAGGGTAAGAGAGAGAGGCAACTTATATTAATCTTGTAGATTGTTATAGTAACAATGGGTTAAGCTTTGTCAGTATGCCATGTGTTACCCAGTTTACCCTAGGGCAACAACGTTGATATATGTTTGATGAAACGTGATTATGTGCATGAGTGTATGTATGTATATGTACTTGTATATGAACAGAATGTGTATATGACTGTTTGTACAGTAAATGTATATGTACAGTATATGTATGTATGTTTGTACAGTAAATGTATATGTATGTATGTTTGTACAGTAAATGTATATGTACAGTATATGTATGTATGTTTGTACAATAAATGTATATGTACAGTATATGTGTGTTTGTACCGTAAATGTGCGCGTGGATGGACGAACTTGGAGTATGTAGGTATGTACTGTATTTGTGTATGTATGTGGGAGCGTAGGTACCCATGTATTTACGTTTGTATGTATGAATGACGGTGTGTGTGTGTGAGTATATGTGTGTTTGTATGTACGATATATTTGACTCCCAGTGTGCGTGGGAGCCAGAGTACGGCCCCAGCCGCCCAGAGATTTTGATGTGAGTGATTCCAGATAGTGGACAAGTGGTTTATCCAATCACATTCAATGATCTTTTTACAAGGCCCCGCCTTCTGAAATATATCTCCTATTGAGAAGTCTTAGATCCTCAGCGAACTGCAAGGATCTGGCGAGAGTCAGGTTAGCCTATGCAGGCTTCACTGGGTACACCCCTGGACAAGACATCGCAGTAGCTATGACAATAGAACTGACGAGTCCTCGTTTGATGGGATGAACAATGATTCACTGTATTATAACTAGAAGAAGATTTGGCTAGGAGAGTTTGTGAATAAAAGACACACATAAAAAAAATGGGATTCAAGTATATTTGTTATCATTAGGTCTTAAAGGCCTACTCAATCGAGATGTTCTTATTTAAACGGGGATAGCAGGTCCATTCTATGTGTCATACTTGATCATTTCGCGATATTGCCATATTTTCGCTGAAAGGATTTAGTAGAGAACATCCACGATAAAGTTCACAACTTTCGGTGCTAAGAGAAAAGCCCTGCCTCTACCGGAAGTCGCAGACGATGACGTCACAAGTGTAGGGGCTCCTCACATATTCACATTGATTTTAATGGGAGCCTCCAACAAAAACTGCTATTCGGACCGAGGAAATGACAATTTCCCCATTAATTTGAGCGAGGATGAAAGATTCGTGTTTGAAGATATTGATAGCGAGGGACTAGAAAAAAAAAAATTACAAAAAAAAGTTTTTTAAAAAAGTAAAAAAAAACGCGATTGCATTGTTTTTAGACACATTTACTAGGATAATTCTGGGAAATACCTTATCTTTCTATCGTGTTGCTAGTGTTTTAGTGAGTTTAACAGTACTTGATAGTCGGAGGTGTACGTCCACGGGTGTGTTGAGGCGCAGTGTCTCAGGGAAGTTGACGGCTGCTTTATGGGCGGCACAAGCTCAGCTGATCTCTGGTAAGAAGCGACTTTTTAACACAATTTTCTCATCGAAACCTGCTGGTTGACATTCGGTTGGGATCCATGTTCGCTGTGATCCATAGTAAAGTTTCACCTCCGTGAATTTTAAACAACGAATCACCGTGTGTTTGTGTGGCTAAAGGCTAAAGCTTCCCAACTCCATCTTTCTACTTTGACTCCTCCAATATTAATTGAACAAATTGCAAAGGATTCAGCAACACAGATCTCCAAAATACTGTGTAATTATGCCGTTAAATTAGACGACTTTTAGCTGTGTGTGTGCGCAGCGCTCATATTTCCTAACAGCCCGTGACATCAAGCGTACATGTCATCATTATGCGACGTTTTCAAGAAAAAGTTCCCGTGAAATTTAAAATTGCAATTTAGTAAATTAAAAAGGCCGTATTGGCATGTGTTGCAATGTTAATATTTCATCATTGATATACAAACCATCAGACTGCGTGGTCGGTAGTAGTGGATTTCAGTAGACCTTTAAGAAATAATAAATGTTCTACAAGTCATGTAAAGATTTGTATTTACTATAAAAAATCAATAAACTAAAAGACTGCATTAAAAACTACAATCCAGTTCAATCCAATATGTACAATAGTCAAATGTTCATATTCCAGATCATTGCCAAAGTTGATATGAAAAGGTAAAAAAATAGGTTGAATGGTCCAAGGTGGGAAAGAAAAGTGTTCAATTCTCTTGCCGCGGTGAAGCCAAATTAAAAATGCCAAGTCACTTCAGCATTAGTTGAAAAAGTAAACAAAACACAATAAATGGGCGACAATGAAAAACAATAATATTATTTAGACATTTTTTTATATTGGGAAAATGTTTGGCAACAATATACAGTAAACCGAAATAGTAGGATTATTTTTGAAATACGGACATATAAAGACCTGCTCGGTGGCCTTGTGGTTAGAGTGTCCGCTCTGAGACTGGAAGGTCGCGAGTTCAAACCCCGGCAAGTCATACCAAAGACTATAAAAATGGGGCCCATTCCCTCCCTGTTTGGCCCTCAGCATCAACGGTTGGAATTGGGGGTTAAATAACCAAAATGATTCCAGAGTGCGGACACTGCTGCTGCTCACTGCTCACTGCTCCCCTCACCTCCCAGGGGGTGAAGATGGAGATGGGTCAAAAGCAGAGGATAATTTCACCACACCTAGTCTGTGTGTGACTATCGTTGGGACTTTAATTTTAAATCTATCACGATGATGGCGTTCTAAACGATGCTGAATAAGCAATTATCCCTAAGGGCTTTTGAATGAATGCAGGCACAAAGCTGCTAAACCGAACTAAAACTATTACAAAAGACATGTTGACTCGCTGTTGAATAAAAGTTTTGCAGAGACAAAGTCTAATCCGGCCATTAAAGTAGACCAAGGAAACATCTGCAGAGCACAACAACCACAATGGTGATCAGCTACTGAAGCAACCCGTCTTCATGATTATGTTGTTGTGGTACTGTTTATTAGAGATGTAACGATATCAACATCTCACAGTACGATATCATTACGATATTATAGTCACGCTTAGATATCAATGTGGTATACCGTATTTTCTTGAATTGCCGCAGCGCATATAGTATGCGCCTGCCTTGAATTACTGCCGGGTCAAACTCGCTTCCCGAAATAATTAGCGCATGCTTAGTAATACCGCCTGGTCAAACTTGTGACGTCATGAGTGACACTTCCCCTGTCATCATTTTCAAAATGGAGGTTGCTGATTTCAATACCAGTAATTTGAAATCGCATAAAGGGAAGAAGATTAAGAGCTATTCAGTAGGTTTTACGGTCCAAGCTTACATCCATCCATCCATCCATCCATTTCCTACCGCTTATTCCCTTTCGGGGTCGCGGGGGGCGCTGGCGCCTATCTCAGCTACAATCGGGCGGAAGGCAGGGTACACCCTGGACAAGTCGCCACCTCATCGCAGGGCCAACACAGATAGACAGACAACATTCACACTCACATTCACACACTAGGGCCAATTTAGTGTTGCCAATCAACCTATCCCCAGGTGCATGTCTTTGGAGGTGGGAGGAAGCTGGAGTACCCGGAGGGAACCCAAGCTTACATCACACTCAAATTGTTACTGCATACCTTTGGTAAGTGCCGAAGTGAGAACAGGTTTGAAAATAATTAGCGCATGCTTACTTTTACTGCATGCCTTTGGTAAGCGCGGGAGTGAGAAGAGGTTTTAAATTAATTAGCGCCCTGGCGGCAATTCAAGGAAATACGGTATGTCAATAAAAAATTAAAAAAAGACTTAAAAATGCCATAGTGTGTAAAATGAAGTGTCAGGAATGTTTAGGATAAACACACTTACTTTAATTGAACACAAATAAAATGCTAAAATGTTCTAATCATATTTATGATAACAAAAAAGTGTTTTTAAACAGAAATAATTGTGTGTCTCTCAAAGGCAGTGTCCTCTACAGTGGACATGTTTCATATTTAGTAAGAAAACACAGTTTCTCAGAAAAGTTAACTCACTTTTTAACTTTCAATAATGTAAACAACTTACAAATTGACGTTTAGCTTCACTGGCTTCGTCTTTTCCGGGTGATGGTAGCTAATCAAGTATGATGGTCATCTGCAGAGAACTGTACTATGTTGACCTGTGCTACAGCTAAATCCAAGAATCTTGGTTGCATTAGAATACATCCATCCATCCTTCCATTTCCTACCGCTTATGTGTCGCGAGGTGATTGAGTATGGCGCGTGGAATGGACCTGCTAACCCCGTTTAGATAGAGAAATCTCATTTCAGTAGGCCTTTAAACCTCTTCTCACTCTGGCACTTACCTAAGGCATGCAGTAAAAATTTGAGTGTGATGCAAGGATACCATCATGAAGAGCACATTCAATTAAAAAAACGTTGTTATGGTCTTACCTTTACTTATAAATGAAGTCCATGCCAGCTCCTTCTGATCAAAAGCATCGATAACTTGTTTATAGAAGTCTTCCTTATCTTTCTTCAGTTTTAAAAGTCTCTCTGTCTCGATGGAGATATTCCTTTATTACCTAGGGGCGGCGTGGCGCAGTGGGATAGTGGCCGTGCGCAACCCGGGCGTCCCTGGTTCAATCCCCACCTTGTACCAACCTTGTCACGTTCGTTGTGTCCTGAGCAAGACACTTCACCCTTGCTCCTGATGGGTGCTGGTTAGCGCCTTGCATGGCAGCTCCCTCCATCGGTGTGTGAATGTGTGTGTGAATGAGTAAATGTGGAAGTAGTGTCAAAGCGCTTTGAGTACCTTGAAGGTAGAAAAGCGCTATACAAGTACAACCCATTTATCATAATTTATCATTTATTCCCTTTGGGGGCGCTGGTGCCTATCTTCAGCTACTAATATCGAAAATGTACCTCAGACTCCTGCTGTAAGCTAATTGAAGTGAAGTGAATTATATTTATACAGCGCTTTTTCTCTAGTGACTCAAAGCGCTTTACATAGTGAAACCCGATATCTAATTTTTACATTTAAACCAGTGTGGGTGGCACTGGGAGCAGGTGGGTGAAGTGTCTGGCCAAAGGACACAACGGCAGTGACTAGGATGGCGGAAGCGGGAATCGAACCTGCAACTAGGGTTGGGTATCGATTGAATTCGAACGATTCCAATTCTTTGTTTTGATTCCGTTTCCTGATGATTCTCGATTCCGATTCTTCTTGTACCATGCCGGGATCAATGTGTTTGACAGGTAGTCCCTGGAAGGTGGTATGTATTTTGGGTTGAGAGTTTTCACCATATCCCTGCAAACATAAACAAACATGTAATGTTGCTGTTACTGTTTAGCCCGGTATCAATTAGCTTAGCTCTAACGTTATTGCTTAACTAACCTAAATGTTGGAGATTCTACCTCTGAAAAGGGATGCAGTCTTTTAACTTTGTGTGCAGTGACCTTTCTGTGGCACTCTTCCGTCTGTGGCACCGACATCTTCCCAATTGCCGCTACGGTGAACGGAGTACGCTGAGCACATCGCGGAGCCTGGCTAGCAGGTCATAAATTGTCTATGAAAAAATATGCTGGCTAATTTGTTAGCTGCCTCAACGTTGGCGCAAAACACATTATTTATTGCATATATATTGTTTTACTTACCGGATTCGGACTGCAGTGCAGTCACCGAGGTGCCAGGCTGGGCGTCGGAGCCGGAGCCGGAGCCAGAGGAAGAGGCAGAGGAGAGGACACGCATTTATTTGCACTCCATGAACTCGGAGGTGCTTCATCATGTTCGATGTGCACCCTCCTAAGCACGAAACAGTCCTGTCGCACGTGTTACATTTCGCCGATATTTCATTTTTTTTAGTAAAATAAAGCCACACTTTCGACCGCCGACACCCGCTATCCATGCTTGACTGACTCGCTCGGCTACATAGGCTCGGCTATGAGAGAAGTTAAGTCCCTACCTTTAGTCAAAAGTGATTTATGACCCCCCATAAAACAATGATTTATGACCCCTCAAGGTCAAAGGTCAATGATTTATGAGGGGTCAAGTTCAAAGGTTAATGATTTATGAGGGGTCAAGGTTAAAGGTCAAGGTTAAAGGTCAGGTTCAAATGTCAGGTTCAAATATCAAGGTCAAGTGGGTGTGGCTTACCCGGAAGAGGGTGGAGTTAAGACCTGCGGTGGGAGTGGTTAAACCAGGAAGAGGGTGGAGTTTTAAACAGAAAGAGGGCAGAGTTAAGACCTGCGGTGGGAGTGGTTAAACCAGGAAGAGGGTGGAGTTAAGACCTGACAGGGAACAGAGGAGGGATCAGTTTTTTTAAGAAAGCAATGTCATCTGAGCAGCATGTGACCATATATTTGATAGTTTAAATGTTTACGATCGTTTGAAACAACTTCCAGATTTCGATGTATTGATGGCTGGGAATGTTACGTGTGGAGATGTGGACACGCACGCACTTCACACACACACACACACACACACACACACACACACACACACACACACACACACACACACACACACACACACACACACACACGCAGAGGAGGTGGAGCTTTATACGTTAGCGTAAAGACTTTGTTCGATTCGGTCATGATTAGTGAAACGCCTGTTTCGATTTATAAAAATAATAAAACTTACATTGACGCTCCGCAAAAAAGTCGAGTGTTTCTAAATCGTATTCAGATGCCGCCGACCGAGTCTTTGCGTGAGAAATGGGATTTGGAAGCGTACGGGATGGAGGGATCTTTTGGATTTGTATTCAGATACGAAATGGGTGATATCTGCTTATTTCAGCTAAAAGAAAGAAGAGACGGAAGCCCTTTCTCGATATTTTCATCGTTATCTACCGTGGATTGGGAAGTTTTTGGTGGACACGCACACACGCACACACACACACACTTCACACACACACACACACACACGCACGCACGCACGCACGCACGCACGCACGCACACACACACACACACACACACACACACACACACACATTCGTACGCACTGAAACAACTTCCGTACCTCACGAAAACATATTTAAACAGATGGAAAAAACTATCGCAGAACACAGTGTCACGTAGCAACTGGTCTTTACGGTCGTTTGAATCAACAGGTCAGTTTGGGGGACAAAAGGAGGGTTCAGTTTTTACTGACTTCCCATCTGACAGTTTAAATGTTTATGACCGTTTGAATCAACAGGTCAGTTTGGGGTACAAAGGAGGGTTCAGTTTTTATGGGAGCTTGAGAATTTCGTATGAATAGCAACTGGCCACCCATTTGACCGTTTAAATGTTTACGATTGTCTGAAACAACTTCCATACCTCACGAAAACATATTTAAACAGATGGAGAACTAGAGCAGAACACAGTGTAACCGCGATTTGCAAAATGAAAGGTAATTTCTTTTTTTTTTTTTTCATTCCTTGTAACACGTCTGTTTAATGTTACTATAATAAGTATTTATTCGAACTAAAAACAGTCGAACATCGAGTTGAAATTCACCCACCACCAAGGGATCTCCTAACAGAGTCTCCAATCCTTTTGTGTAAGTACCGATTTTTTTTTTTTTTTACTGTATTCATTTCATTACCTCCGTTTTTACCACATTATTAGACAATGGTTTAACTCCGTTTAAGCATTTAAACGTTAAAAGCATTGCACTTGTACGACGTTGTAATACTTTTTTTTTTACCAGCCGATGACGACGAAGTGAAAGACGATGAACTTTGCTTAAACGGTCTTACAAAGTTGGAAGATGATTATCGAGGTGTGTTTAAACCTTCAAATTATTTAATATTGTGTGTATTCATTATTTAGTTTTATAGAGGATTTGCCGTAAGATCCTAACGCGATCGTTTTAACACAATCGCAGTCTGGTGAGTCAAATGATTCTCATTTTACAAGAAAAAAAACATGCGGTATACGATACATATATACATATATTTACTTACAGATTTTCCGTTTACATCTCTTGCTCACTGGTCTCCCTTAACGCTGGAGGGTCCGTCAACGGCCATTCCAGGCAGAGGAGAAGGCTTGATTGCGCCAAAGACTCCAGACATCGAATCCTTGCTCCGTGGGGAAATCATCGAAAACGACGGTGAATGTCCAACAGGCACCCGCTGTAAGTTTTTCTCGTTTTCTGTAAGCTTTTTAAGATTCTCAGGAGCTTTAAAGAGCTCCTCTCATTCCAATGTCTTTCGCTCAAATGAATTTCGCGCCTAAGGGGAATGGGCGGGGACTGATTCCGGAGGTGGGCGGTTGTTTCCGGCTATGCTTGCATGAGTGGAGATGACAGCGCCACATGTGGTTAAAGCCGGTATATATTAATTCTTTTTTTTTTTTTTTTTTCCACAGGCAACAAACGCAGGAGGAAGCGTAGATGCGCCCGCCAGCTCGACAAACATGATAGAAACAGAAGAAGGCTGAAACAGTACTATCGTATACTGGCTCGCACTCTCATGAAGATGGCAGACATGATTTGATACATACTGGTTTGTTATATCTGTTCCATTCGAATTATTTTTTCTTTTTTTCTTTAGAGAAATATAATGGGTGTAGTTCCATCTGAATTAGATGTAGTTATTGAAGAAGATGAAGACGTTTGTAATCATCATTTAGATCCAAACAACCAGATAGAATGGGAACCAAACAATGATCCGTCTTTGCAAGATGATATTAATGTGTTAAATTCAAACACAAACACACAAGCCTCTACACAGCATCACGAGGTGTTGGGAGGGGCGACACCCTCGGGGGAATGTTTGGATTTTTCGGAGGTGGTGGGGGTCATGCAGAACCAACCGTCAACGGCTGACCAATCAATTTCAAATGAGACCCAGAGGGGTGATGGGGTAAATGTCTTGAGGAGGGAAACATTCAACAATATACAACTATCCAGCGTTTTAACTTTTCCTCAAAACAACGATGTAACAGATTACGCCACATTTTACCGCGGAGTCTTGGGGAGCCTTAAAAAGCTGACACAGATGGTAACTAAGGAAGCTAGACCCGGCGATATCATTCAATTGGAGTTATCCGGTGAAAGTGCAAATCAACACACTTCATTTACATTTCGAAACGATGCCGGGGCTGTGATGAATGCTTTTCAAGATGTGTTAGATCTGTTGGTACAATCAAACGTTGAAATATTGAACGATGAAGAAATACAGGTGATGGTCCAGGTGATACATAACCCTCGAGGTGGTGTAAGAAGAAAAATCGAAACCCTTTTGGAACATGAAATCCACAGAAAAAAAGCTCGTTATCTTTACAATCCATTAAACTCGAATAATCAACTATGTTTTGCCATTAGCCTAGCAAGTCTGTTACATCCTGAATTTACAGATAGCCAGGCTGTGGCGGAGGCTGAAAAAATACAGAGAAAAGCGGGCTTAGACGAACAGACTTCCGTCACTTTCAGTCATATTCGTGAATTTGAAAAAGTGGTACGTCGTAAAATTGTCATACTGTTCAGAGAAGAGGGCCAACGACCCCTCTCACGGTTCGAGACGGATTACCCAAAATCAGAAAATCCGTTGTATCTGTATTTATCTCAGAATCATTACAGCGGTATCATTAACATTAAAGGTTTTTTGTCAAAACCGCACGTTTGTCACTACTGTTACCAAGGGTACGACAAACCCGACAGACACAAATGCGACGGCTATTGCTTGGTCTGTACACAAAACGGGTGTGTAAAAATAGAGGGGAAAACTGTGCTTTGCAGGGATTGCAACATGTGGTGTCGTTCTCCTGCATGTCTCCTCAGACACAGGGTAAAACACCGGGTTATGGAAAAACTCGTCAGCAACTGCGATCGGCGAAAGAAATGCCTTAAATGCAACCTATTTTACGATGTACCTGTGGCTACAGGTATCGCTAAACACACGTGCCCTAAGTTAAAATGTCAAATATGTAAAGAAGAGCTACCTCGCAGTGACTCAGAGACACCTGAAACACGACATCTTTGCTATATACAACCCCAACCACGTGAAGTAAACCACAATGATAATATCATATTCTATGATTTTGAGACGTTTGTCGATGACAATCACACTCACATTCCCTTTCTAGTCTGTACCAAGACGCTGCAAGGAGAAGAGTGGTGTGCTTTTGGACTGGATTGTGTTACAGTTTTCCTCAATCATTTCAGGAAACCTCGTTATCTTAAATCTACATTTATAGCCCACAATTCGAGAGGATTTGACGGTTACTTGATTCTGAGAGGCATGGTACGGCTGGGTATAGCACCCTTAATTATCATGCAGGGGAGTAAAGTTCTCTGTTTTAAAGACCCTGATTTTTTGCAAAAATACATTGACTCGCTTTCCTTCCTTACCATGCCGCTTAGCGCTATGCCAAAAGCGTTAGGACTCGGTGATTGCTGGTCCAAGGGGTATTTTCCTCACAAATTTAGTTCGGAGGAACATTTAAATTATGTCGGAAAATACCCCGCAATCAGCAATTACGGTGTAGAACGCATGACACCTGTTGAACGCACCAAGTTTGAGACGTGGTATCAAAATGAGAAAAGCGAGGTCTTTGATTTTCAAAAACAAGCGGTACACTACTGTAAAAACGACGTCAATGTTCTTCGTGAGGGTTGCATCAAATTTAGAGCCGAGTTTACGAGCGAGACGGGTGTTGACCCCTTCTCCCGTATCACCATAGCCTCGGCCTGCATGAAGGTGTTTGTGACTAATTTCCTCGAGCCGCGTTCTCTAGCCATACCTTCCCCGGATAACTACCGAGGGTTGTGTAAAAAATACTCACACACCAGCATCCAATGGTTAGAATGGGAGTCGCATCGTCGTGGTATTTTCATTCAGCATGCTTTAAACAAAGGCGAAAAACAGATGGGGGCATACTTTGTGGATGGGTTTGCTATAATCGGTGGCAAACCATTCGTCTGGGAATTTCAGGGGTGTTTTTATCACGGATGCCCGACGTGTTTCGAACCCGGTGCTGTATGCCCTTTGACAAACACACCGTTCGAGGAGTTGCACAAGGCTACCGAGAAAAAAATGAAAGCGTTAAAGCGTGACCACAAGGTCAACATCATCGTCATCAGAGAGCACGAGTGGAATGAAATGAAAAAATCAAACCCTAGGGTAATAGACTTTCTCAAAACACGCAATTACCCCGCACCTCTCATGCCTCGAGACGCTCTTTATGGAGGTAGGACAAGCGCCTTTTGCTTGAGGCACACGGCGGGTGAGAACCAGCGTGTATTGTATGAGGATGTCACCTCTCTCTACCCGTACGTCAACAGCGCATTTCCTTACCCCCTGGGTCATCCTGTCATCATCCACACGGATTTTGACGATGTTGGAAACTATTTCGGTCTGGTCAGAGCCGTTGTTCACCCTCCTCGAGGTCTCTATTTCCCTGTGCTACCCTACAGAACGGTCAAGGGTAAACTAGTGTTTACACTTTGCCGCACATGCGCAGAAAACAATAACCAGCAGGAACCCTGCGAACATGATGAGGAAGGAAGGGCATTGACGGGAGTCTGGGTCACGCTCGAATTCAACAAAGCTTTACAGTTGGGATACAGAGTCGGTAAGATTACGGAGGTGTGGCACTTTGAAGAACGGAGCGAAACCGTTTTTACGGGTTATGTTCAAACTTTCCTAAAGGGTAAGCAAGAAGCTTCAGGGTATCCCAAAGAAGCCGTCGATGCAGAAAGCAGGGAAAAGTACATTCGTGAATATCGTGAAAATCAGGGAATACAGCTGGATGCTGAAAAAATCGAACCCAACCCTGCCAAGAGACAAATGTCAAAACTCTGTTTAAACAGCCTTTGGGGAAAGTTTGCGGAGAGGTGCAATAGAACTCAGACCACCTTGGTGAGAAAAAGTGAAGTATTTTTCGACTTTGTATTTTCAGGAAAATATCAGGTTGAATATTTTTCCTTTCTCAACGAGCAAATTGCTATGGTGCAATGGCAATACAGTAAAAACAGCGTGGTGCTTCCCGGTAACACAAATAATGTATTTGTCGCTGCTTTTACCACCGCTTACGCACGTTTGAAAATGTACGGTTACCTAGAGGGGTTGCAAGAGAGAGTTCTTTACACAGACACCGATAGTTTAATCTACACGGTAAACGAGGGGGAAGTTTCTCTGGAGACGGGGTCCTATCTAGGCGATTTGACGGATGAGTTGGGAGGAGACAGCATTCACGAATTCGTCTCCGCCGGTCCAAAGAGTTATGCCTACCATACCCTGCAGGGTAAAAAAACTGTGCTGCGTGCCAAAGGAATCACTCAAACCCGCGAGTGTTGTGAGAGGGTCAACTTTGACAGCGTTAAAGATTTGGTGGAGGGCTATCTGGAGGAAGACAAAACAGGTGCGATCTACACCCCTCATCACCAAATTGTTCGTGATAAAAGGGGGTTCCTTTTAAATAACTCGTCTTTCGAAAAAAAGTTTCGAGTGGTGTATGACAAAAGACGTCTCTTTCCCGACGGGAAAACTTTACCTTTCGGGTATTAGAGAGGAAATGGAAAAAATGGAACGAGTAGACTTTGATCCCAGATTTCATACACCTTTTTCATGCCTGGTTGTAGGACCTAGTGGTTGCGGAAAGACTTTTTTTGTAAAATGTGTATTGGAAAATTGTGAACACGTCATGAATTCTATACCCGACAACATTGTGTGGATTTATACATCTTTCCAACCCATGTATGCTGAATTAAAAAAGATGAATAAAAAAATAAAATTTGTTGAAGGACTGCCTGATTCCTTTGAAGATGAAAACTTGTTTCCGGACGATCAGACCCATTTGGTGATTTTGGACGATGTTATTTTTCAAGCCTCAAATCACCCCGAAGTGGTTAAAATTTTCACGCAGTATAGACATCATAGAAATATGAGCGTTATGATGCTGACCCAGAATGTTTTTCATCAGGGAAAATTTTCACGCACCATTAGCTTAAACTGTAATTATATGATACTGTTTAAGAATCCGCGGGACAGATTGCAGATTAACGTG
This sequence comes from Nerophis ophidion, assembly GCF_033978795.1. Classification (NCBI taxonomy): domain Eukaryota; kingdom Metazoa; phylum Chordata; class Actinopteri; order Syngnathiformes; family Syngnathidae; genus Nerophis; species Nerophis ophidion. The sequence continues at coordinate 64,966,198 of NC_084613.1, read as the reverse complement.
TTGGCACAGCAAATGTTCCCCGCACAAAAAAGTTTTTTCTTGGAAAGTTTTGCGGATGCTACTTTGGATGCTCATGGCTATTTATTGGTCGACCTGACACCTTTCTGTCCAGAACAATACAGAGTGAGGTCGGGCGTGCTTCCGCACCAGTGGCCCGTTGTCTACGTGCCAAAAACATAATGTCAAAGCGTGTAAAGAGGAACGGTCCCATGTTAAAAGCTCTGTACCATGCCACACCACAAAAACGTCGAGATATTCTGAGTCACGGCTCACCAGACTTTATCCAGACGCTGTGTGAAATTGCTTTAAACATTCTGAAGGGTAATGTGCCCTTATCACCGTCTCAATTTGCTCAGCTTAAAAAACAAAAGAAAATCATCCGACTGCTGGCTGATAAAAGGACTGGACTGAAACGCAAACGCCAGACTCTGATGAAACAGTCGGGCGGTTTTCTTCTACCCTTACTGGCCACCGTCGTACCGTTTATAGGGAATCTTATCGGTGGATTGAGCGGAAAAGGTTGAAGATGAAAAAGGCTCAAAAATTGTTTCTCCTATCCCCCCAACAATTAAATCGTCTGACTCGCCCGGAGCCGACCATCAGAGACTCGGCGGAGGATGATCTAGATGTTAAAATGAGAGCCGTCTTAAACGAACCCGGAATGAATCCTCATGAAAGAATAAAAATATACGATACCCTGCTGCAGAGATATCTCGGCCTGTTGAAGCAGGGGCAACGGGAGGAGAAAAGGATGACTCTGACTTTACACAAGGATTTGCGGGGTGAACCATGGAATGACTCTGAGGATAAACCGGAGGATAAACCAGAGGATAAACCGATGGATAAACCGGAGGATAAACCTCGGAATACTGGCGGGGGGTCAAAGGATGTCACGATGATCGAAGTTCTGAAAATCCTCCCCCGACGCGACCGTAACAACGCCGAGTACATTATGAAAAAATTATCCGAGAATGATAAGGGGTGGACCTCTAAAGGAGAGTTTGTTCAAAACGGTACACCGGTGCAGGGATCTCATATGATCGATTTACTGAAACACCTGATGCAACGGTCCAAAAATCCACAGACCCGCACGCCTGAGGGTTGGAGAAAATTTTTAACAGCGTTGACGGAGCTAAATGTCCCCACATCGACCATTCATAACCCCAGAGCACGAGATCAATACAGACGTCTGAAAGCGGATGGAGAGTTTGAATCAGAATGGGTGGAAAAAGAAACATTTCTATCCCCCGAGAGGAAAAGAAGAGGTAGAAAAGTGACATTGTCCCCACATTGGTTAAACCTTGAATGAATGATGACAAAACTCTTGTTTCAATAAAATGTTTTTTTATTCATCAAACGCAGTGTGTACAGCATTTTCATTTCAACGGTTCAAAAAAGTTTCTAAACAACAGACGTCTTGTACGCCACAACGACTACTATTATTCTTATTCGTGCTAGTACAACATTGAATTTTTTTAACCAGGGTATATGCTTCAAGATCATTTTTTACTACATCATCTGTGTATAAAGACAAAACTTGTTCAAAAGACAGTCCGCAAAATCGATGGTGCAGATAATAAACGCAGTGTTGACCGCACACTGTGGACAAAGGGTGTTGAAGCTGTAGGTTGTGGTACAATATACGGTCAGAACGATTTTCCAAAAAGTTCAAGATGCTCCGAGGGTAGTAATCAAAATCGGGAGAAAATCCATAAGAATCAAAAAAAGTGGCGGTCCCATCTTCCTCCAGAGTCATCGATAACCAGTGCTCCCCCGGTCGATGTCCTTCGTGGGTGTTGACGATAAAGTAGGAGGGTGGGGTAAAGGAGCGAGTCAGTGAGGGGAGTTGGTCGGAGGCCCATACACCACAGAAAACATTCCCCAACACTCGTCGCAGAAGCTTCTCCAGTTGATGGTTATTCATCTCCGTCGTCAATAATAATCCACCAGCACTTGTCGTTTGGAATCAATTTCCAAAATAGAATCGTAACATGCGTAAACCACAAGAGTGACCGTGTTGGGTAAGGGTACTCTGAATCTCATTTCCAACCTCAAAGTGCCATTAGAAACCCGAGACAATGCGTCGCTGTCCTCTCCCGGATTGAGATTGAACACAAACAGCGAATAACCCCGTTCAAAATCTTGTCTGTTGATGCACAGAGGTAAATCTTTCATATGCCTCCCTGTAGCGGTAAACATGTTGTAAAACTCTCTGACCGAAGCCCCCTGGTTAAATTGCGGTTGGAAAGCTTTGGAGGGAATTTGTTTTCCCGCGTGACAGAGGGTGATGTATTCAGCGTTAAAATGCTGGAAATTAAAGGGTGAGAGATCTCTTCTTCCTGTGAAAGCTTCATGATTTACCATACCCAAAACAATGTATTTAGGCATCGTGCCCAAAAACAAATTTTCTTGTGTGCATACTCTGGAATTTTCAGGGATAGAGTAGGTTTTCACGCTGACCCGTGACAAAGGGTAGAGTGCGTTTCCTTTGAGTAAGGCCGAGGCGTGCCCCAATCGTACGGCCGGCGAAACGGTGACCTTTTTTGTGAAGAGAGAGGCACCCAGCACTTTCAGACGGAAAGTACCGTCCGCAGCCCCTGTGAGACAAAAGGCGTCGCTGGCACGCGTGAGTTTGATCCTCAGATCCACCGAGTTGAGAAGGAGTCTCTCGCTGAAAAGAATGTCTGCGTGGAGGGGTCCTAGTAGCTGAACCTCTTTAGATTCAGCCGTGTAACCGGCTCTGATGTTGAGTCCTTTGTTTGGTCCGTTCGCTGTTTCTATAGAGTCTATTGAGCCGCCGGTGTCTTTGTGGAATAACCCGGCTGAGAATTGACTTCTGAGTGTGGCTTCAGAATAGTTTAGTAGCGTTTCAATTATCGCCCTGTATGGGTGTGTGGCGCTGGATTGAGAAATCAGTCTTTCCCCGAGCATAATGTCGCATTGGCTGAAGATGGTGTTTAGAGGATAATTGATGAGACCCACATTGGCGTCGTTTGGGATATTTGATCCATCGGCGCGGGTAATTTTAACCCGCAGGTAAAGTAATGTGTCATTCAGATCCAAGTACTTTTCACCTTCTCCCGGGATGAAAAATTCAATAGGACCCCCGTCAGTGATGGCGGATAGCGGTAGGACTTCTGTGTAGGATTTATCATCGATAGACATCTGAGTCATAGGAGCTGAAAATAAATCCAGCTCGGCCATCGTGCATTCGGCCGAATTTTGATGTAAAAGAGCCATCTTTTTTCTTTTTTTTTTAAAATATATCGTGTGAGGGAACGACGGTCCTTCTCTTTGAAAACCTTTTACCGACTGATTTTCTTCTCCCCAGATGACGGCGTTTTTTACCACTCGTTGAGAGACGTCGTCCCGGGGGTCTCTTTCGGGGTTGTCTAGCCAGGACCATTATTCCTCCTGATCCGTCTTGTACCCCACTACCCATTTTTCCAACGGCATGACTGAATACGTCGGAAGCGATATTTTTTGCCGCTGTTTTAAGATGAGGTTTGACCAGGGCAAAACCTCTTTTCACCAGAGGTGATACAAAACGAAACAACCTGGAAAACACGGAGCCTATCCCACGCCCGTACATCACAGGTGAACCTGTGAAACCGGGGAGGGAACCCCCCACCTGGCTTTCGTAATAACCCACTAAACGTAGAGGGTCGTGCATGGGTTGACTCATTCTCATTGTTGTTGGTTTTACTTTCTAACGGGTCTAAAGTGGAGCTTCGCGATGGTCTTTCCAAAGGTGAAGTCGACGTGTTTGTTCTGATCAGATTTAATCTCCACCCTGATGTTTTCAATGTGATTTTTCGAGACGGGTAAATAGTAGGCGGGGTTAAAACACTTGGTGACAATCTCACCGTAAGCTCCCTCTACACTCACGATTCTCAAAAGAGGAGCATAAGCGTCGCCTACTATCTGAGGTCGCACCACGTCACTGTAACAGTAGAGATGGTAGAAACCGGCGTTTATATCCGCGGGATAGGGGGCCGACCCCCGGTCAAAGTTGATCCACTTTCCAGGTTTCACTCCCATGATGTAAGCCAGGGAAGGGGAAAAACGAAAATGAGTTTGACCCCCTGATTGATAGGAGATTCGCTTTTTAACATCGTCAAAGGCTATCCTCACATCGTTGTCAATTTTTTGTAAAGATTCATTCAGTTCATTTATGAATCGTGTAATGTTCTCATAACATCCCCCTCTCAATTCTTGACGGTAAACTATCCCCATTCCAGGATTGCTTTCAGGTCCCACCGGTGGAGGTCTCTTTAGCCATTCATAAAATGCTCCGTTAGAAACATTATACCATGAGCGAGGGTATGAAATCTCTGTTAAGGCCACCTCCCATGAGCCTGCTAAATCTATATGTTGACTTAAATCTATCTGGTAATGGGAACTTTTGTTTTCTTTAAATACGTTGAGGCTGGCGTTGGAGGGTAAGGTGAGGTAAAAACCCTCGTTGCAGGAATGATCCATAATGCTCGATGATCTTTAGACTGTGAGGCTCATCAAAGGCATCAGATTGTTTTATACATTTGTAAGGAGGTCAGCGTCCACCCAACTGTTGAATTTTTCGGGCCAGTTTTTCCAGTGCACTAGAACTTGTTTTTTGCCACCGACCGTACGTCGTTTTAGAATTTCCTCCACATGATAGCGCTTGTCCTCGCTCTCTTTTACTTTCTGCAACTCGGCTTCGTAAAAAGAACCCTCTATTATTTCACCGTCAAAATCTTTCAGTCTGTATGCCGGGGGAGATCGATGGAGACGTCGTGTTATTGTAAACACCTCGTCTGTAAAACTCTGTTCATATTTTTTATCAAACACTCCTCTCACTTTGGATATTCTCACCATATCTCCCGTGGCAAATTTGTATTTGCGTTTGAATGCTGTGAATGAGCCGTAGAGATTCTCAAACACTTGAGGGGTATTTTCCAAAGTCACATCCACCGGTTTCATTTTAATACTGCTGTGATATCCGTGATTGTAGCTTTTTACCAAGTCTTGTAAGACGTCTAGGTAGCGCCTGGTGTTGTTGGCTGTAAAATATCTCCACATTCTCCCTTTCAGAGTACGATTAAATCTTTCAACCACCGAAGCTTTGAGATCGCTGGCCGTAGAAAAATGTACAATATTGTGTTTCTTCATCAGAGCTTGAAAACTCTTGTTAAAAAATTCTTTTCCCGCGTCGGTTTGGAGTTTGCGAGGAATCTGACTTTCCCCCAACACCGATTGAAACGATTCAACCACCTCCACGGACGTCTTTCTCCTCAAAACCCTCACATAGGCCTTCTTGGAAAATACATCTATGACCGTTAATAAATAATTATAACCGTCGTTATATTCAGCCAAGGCTTGCATGTCACAGAGGTCGGCTTGAAACTGGGTTAAAGGTCGCGGGACAAAGACTCTGTTTCTTGGAAAATGAATGCGAACCGGTTTATGGAGTGTATAGGCGTCCTGTCCCGTTAAATATTCTTGAACTTTTTCTTTTGTGACACGTTGCCCCGTTTCATCCTGCACAGCTCGACGGAGTCGATCTACCCCTCCAAAACTACCCGGGTGTGCGGGTGTATGGTATGCTTTTTCCATAGCTTTCTCCATTGTGGAAAGACAAAGAGAAATGAACTCGTGTTGCTTGGTACACATTTCTTTTATTCATTCATGGAAACAACACAATGAATCTAAAACAGTTTGTTTTTATTCATTCATGGACACCACACAGCGAATCTAAAACAATTTTTTTCTATAAACTATAAACTATAATCAAGGTTTGATGTAAAACAGGTATACCGTAGGTGAATTTAATCGCTTCGTGCAGTTTTTGTAGTTCAAACAAAACGTTGACGGGGATGTCGCATCGTAGACGATACATCGACATATCAACAAACAGAGCATATAAAATGAACACGTGATAAGGAGAAGGTTGAAAAGACTTTTCTTTAGACCATTCCTTCAAAATTGATTCAAAAATGTCAAAGTCAAAAGCATGAGAGACAACGGATTTCCAGGTAGCTTCCCAGGTAGGCTTAGAGCGGGCATAATCAAGAATAATTTGTAGTTTTTGAGGTTTGTCTCGTTTTAGAACATACGCTTCCATCGCGTCAATCAACGGGTAAATAACAGCGTGGTTCTCGATGGAGTTTACAAGTTTTCTCCAATAATTACCCATCTTTTTTGTAATTATTCCAACACTCTGTCACCATATCCAGATGTCTCAAAATCGTTTCATCACCCCGTACCAACTCGTTGTACACGTCATCTATGGCCCACCAGACATTTCTCTCTGATTTCAGCTGAGACAGCAGAGAGTCGGCGTAGGATTCGACCCTTGAATCCTCAGCCTCGATGCGACGAAGCATCAGCAAGCGTTGAATGGCTTGAATGAATTTAGACGTACGCAGAGTCTTGATGAGTCCGTCGTAGTTGTACAGGAGAAAGTCCTCTTCATAGGGTTCCAGGCACGGGTGGTTTCTCTGGCTCGGATGGTTCACCCGACAACCGTAACATTCGCTCTGCCTGAACTGGCGGATGGCCTCGTTGAGGAGATGAAACACGGCCGTTTTCACCGTGCTGGTGAAAAGCAACCACTTCCCCCCATCGGTTTCATCATCGATGTGCAACGGGGGGTCCAAGAGTGACAGGGATGGTGACGGGGGTGGTGGCGGGGACGGCGGAGGTGTTATGATGATCAGGTCATTCTCCTTTTCCTCCTCCTTCCTATCGTCATCTGGCAAAGACTGCGTAGCGTTGTCGGTTTTCACCCCCCATCTGCAGAAACATCTGCCGAAGCGACACGTCTCATCGTCGCTCACCACCTCCGATCCAGCCGTCGTTTCAGGAGGGTTAAAGATCTCGGCCATGTTTGCTTCATCAGTCGTGTTTACGGATGGTTTGAAATCGTCCTGTGGTATAAGACGGGTCTTTACGCGTCTGATGGTCTTGTTTGCCATTTTCTTGTTTGAGATCCGTGCGTTCAAAAAAGGGAGCCAATATGGTCTGGTCGAAAAAAAAATTGCAGGGTGGGGGTTGTTTTTATAGGGAGGGTCGAAAAAAAAGTCTCGACCAATCAAACTAACGCTATGATTTTCAAAGGGTATTGGACGAGTCGGTGGAGGGGGTGTTTCCTTGAAGGTTATTGGTTGAAACTGAAGCGGGGGAGGTCCTTTCGTCCTCCGTCGGGGGTGTGGTCTCAAAGGACAACTTTCTTCTCGTCGTCAGCATGCTTTTCCATTGTCGACTGCTTCGGAACAAGTCGTTTATTTTCTCCTTCATCGACGCCATTCGCTCTCGCCATGCCACGATGGGTACGACCACCAACGGTGTAAACACCCCGCATTCATCGTTGAAAGACTCCAGGGAAAAGACATCGGGCTCGGTCCACTGAGCCGTATAGGTACCGGTGATTTTTGGAGCACGGAGACTGGCACGTAAAAACCAACGACCCGAGGCTGAAGATTTCGTCTCCCAGGTAGCGCTGAACAGAATTCTTCTCTCATTCAACTCATCCATCGTCGGGTAAGTAAACAAGCTTCCTTTTACGCGTTTATCCACCGGTGAAGGATCACGCCACAGGAAATCGGGCATTGCCAGTCTTAAAACTTCCCAATCCACGGTAGATAACGATGAAAATATCGAGAAAGGGCTTCCGTCTCTTCTTTCTTTTAGCTGAAATAAGCAGATATCACCCATTTCGTATCTGAATACAAATCCAAAAGATCCCTCCATCCCGTACGCTTCCAAATCCCATTTCTCACGCAAAGATTCGGTCGGCGGCATCTGAATACGATTTAGAAACACTCGACTTTTTTGCGGAGCGTCAATGTAAGTTTTATTATTTTTATAAATCGACACAGGCGTTTCACTAATCATGACCGAATCGAACAAAGTCTTTACGCTAACGTATAAAGCTCCAAATAATGACTAAGCCTTACACCGCCCTTTTGTACCCCTCGTGTGTGTGTGTGTGTGTGTGTGTGTGTGTGTGTGTGTGAAGTGCGTGCGTGTCCACATCTCCACACGTAACATTCCCAGCCATCAATACATCGAAATCTGGAAGTTGTTTCAAACGATCGTAAACATTTAAACTATCAAATATATGGTCACATGCTGCTCAGATGACATTGCTTTCTTAAAAAAACTGAACCCTCCTCTGTTCCCTGTCAGGTCTTAACTCCACCCTCTTCCTGGTTTAACCACTCCCACCGCAGGTCTTAACTCTGCCCTCTTTCTGTTTAAAACTCCACCCTCTTCCTGGTTTAACCACTCCCACCGCAGGTCTTAACTCCACCCTCTTCCGGGTAAGCCACACCCACTTGACCTTGATATTTGAACCTGACATTTGAACCTGACCTTTAACCTTGACCTTTAACCTTGACCCCCTCATAAATCATTAACCTTTGAACTTGACCCCTCATAAATCATTGACCTTTGACCTTGAGGGTCATAAATCATTGTTTTATGGGGGGTCATAAATCACTTTTGACTAAAGGTAGGGACTTAACTTCTCTGCTATGCTAACTCTTCCGGCGGTGGGCGCTTCTTCGTTGGTGTTCAGCGGCTTCTTCTTCCGGTTGGCGGACTTATTTATTTTTTCCAGTCGGCGGACTGGGTATCGAAACTAGGAATCGAAATTTAAACTTTTGAAGGATTCCGGGAGAATCGGAAAGTTAGTCCCGGTTCCAATCGATACTCAATACTCGATACCCAACCCTACCTGCAACAGGTTGCTGGCACAGCCGCTCTACCAACCAAGCCATACCGCCCCACAATTGTAGGCCTTCGACTCTACTTGGACTACAACTCCCACCTCGCACTGCAATAACTGCCCTTTTGTTTCCCTGGCACTGGAGTATCACCATCCCTTTCCATTCTGCTCCGCCCGACATGAGTCAGGCAGAGCCGTCCCTCGAGTCTCCCTTTTATTACCTTGTTGACACCAGCTGCTACTTTTAAGCACTTTTAAATGCTGAGTCGGAGCGGTGGCTCAAATCACAGAATTAATGCAGTTTATTCCTGCCCAGCTTTCACTTTGGCAGCGCTTTTAAGCCGCCGGACTTAACAACAAGCCTGGGTTTTATTCATTCGGACAGCTGGTGGGAATAAGGCGGTTGCCAGTGGCGTACAACTGCGTGTGGGACTTAAAGTGCGTGTGGGAGGGCATCTGAATATTCAAGTGTCCTTTTTAAGAGTTGCTCATGCGCCGTCCAAATATTTTAAAAAATAAAATAAAAAAATGCGCAAGTTGGACGATTTTTGTGAACAAAGATCTAGCTGTCATTTTCGCATCAATGAAGATGATTAAAATGAAATGTTGTGCAAAATGTGACATAACCAAATGTTGCAGATTCCTCTTTCCTTCTTCGCCAGGGCGACATGCCACTTGCCACATGACTGTCACTCGCCTCCTCTTATGCACACACTTTCCCTCACTTCACACACACCAACTAAGCAATGCTATGGAGCAGCTGTACCTCTCCCTGTGTGCAGAGTGTTGATCTCAGCTCTTATCTCACACACAGTCAACATATGTCAGTCACAGACGAGCCGCACTCGGTGTTCATTATTTTGAATTAAAAAGAGAAAAAAACTATTTGGCCCCTAATTTCATGTTGCAGAGGGTGTTTCTGTGGCGAGTCCACGGTTCTCGCACGGAAAAGCGTGGAGCGTCATCTCCGAGTTGGGGAGGAGATCTAGTACCTCTGAGTTTTATTCAGGAGTGAGGGACGAGTGGCTCGTGAGAATGACAGGCAGATCAGTGTGGCGTCTTCAGTAATGCCAACGCAGTATCGATCCGTTGTGGTGAAAAAGGAGCTAAGCCGGAGGTCAAAGCTCTCAATTTACAGGTCGATCTACGTTCCCGTCCTCACCCATGGTCATGAGCTTTGGGTCATGACCCAAAGGACAAGATCACAGGTACAAGCGGCCGAAAGGAGATTTCTCCGCCGGGTGGCAGGGCTCTCCCTTAGAGATAGGGTGAGAAGCTCTGTCATCTAGGAAGAGCTCAAAGTAAAGCCGCTGCTCCTCCACATGGAGAGGAGCCAGATGAGGTGGTTCTGGCATCTGGTCAGGATGCCACCAGAACGCCTCCCTAGGGAGGTGTTTAGGGCACATTTGACCGGTAGGAGGCCACGGGTAAGACCCAGGACATGTTGGGAACTGTTTCTCCCGGCTGGCCTGGGAACGCCTTGGGATCCCCCGGGAGGAGCTGGACGGAGTGGCTGGGGAGAGAAAAGTCTGGACTTCCATGCTTAGGCTGTTTCCCCCATGACCAGACCTGTGATTTTACTTCCTTACTTTGATGACCCGTCGTATTTTGCCTTTGATTGGCCTGCTAGTTATGTTTTGCCCTAACTTTAGCTAATCATGACTCATTAACCGTAAACCAACTTGGAAGACGTTTCGCCTCTGCTCCAAGAATGTTTCATCAGTTCATGCTCATAGACTTGGATCGGTCAGATCTAGTCTCAGACTTAGACTAGTCGGATCCGAACAATCCAAGCCGGAGTGGTCAGATCTGACCAATCTAAGTCTATAAATAGTCTATGAGCATTAACTACGAAGCCTTCTTGGATGAGAGGCGAAACGTCTTAGACAAACAGCCCAGTTGCGATCGATTGAATGCCTTGACAATACATAGGCTACTGCTTGACTTCACAGCATTGACGCTTAGGCCTTGTCCACACGGGAAAGTGTTTGTCAGAGCCCGGTGACAAAAACCGCAGCACACCGCAGTGCGCATTCATCTGTGTGCTGCGTGCCACTCCAGCTGTAGCAGGCGGCTGCATTCAATCGCCAAACAGTCAGCACTCAACACACCTGCCGCTAATGAGCTCCCTGTGCTTCTTAAGCCAATTCAAACCTGAATTCCGGGCCCGGGCCAGAACGTAATTTCCTGTTCTGTACAGTAAGCCAAAACGTAAAGCTCTATGCGCACTCTCTCTCTCCATTTTTCTCCACTTCTCTGCTCATTATGTGTTGTCTTGTGTCGTATTCCCGCAGTCCCTCTTCACTTTCCAGATTTAAGCTGTGTATTTTGTCTCCCTGGATTCCTTCTGGTAACCTTGCTGCCTTCCTAGATCTCGACCTCTCGCCTGGAGACGAACTCTGAAGCCCCCCTCCTGCCCTCGACCTCACGCAGGCTCACGGACCTCCGAGCTTGTCTTGCCCTTCTTGTACTTCGGCCTCTCACTGAACACGCACCTTCAACAACTTCCGGTAACACTCAACATATAATCACTACACATAGTCGCACACATATACATTTTGGTTTAGTTACACTCATTGCATATTGTTTATAATAATAAATAGAGCTAAACAACGTCCCCTGTCTTCTTCCCCTGTACCGTAACAGTTTTCAAGTCAGAAATGTTGAGCCTTTGATCCACATGGCAACAATGTTCAGGGTGCCCTACAAGGATATTTCTAAGAAAGGGTTCAAAATGGCCGGGAAATGACAACATCGATTTGTTGTCAAGTAGACAAGCAAACCATTACTTTAGAAGACATCCCTGTTCCGTCATGTCAATGGAGGAACAAAAGAGAAACCTGCATGCTCCAACTTGGAACAAGAACAACAACTCTACTACGTCAGTCCAGACGCAAGACTCAGGTTTCTTCCGAATGTTTGCCATCATCTTTCTCAAATGTTTGTTTGGTTTAAAACAGAAGATGACAAACTTTATGTGCATGTGCTTGTTCTTGTTAAGTTTTAGATCGTCTGTTTCTGTGGCCGTTTAAAGCGCCACATCCAGGTGTGCATTGGCATTGTGTTCATTGCATCCTCACACTGCAATGCACCATGCTTGCGGTGGCCACCTGAGGAGAGATACAGGTCCTAAGGGTCCTACAAACGAACCGGCCCAACTAGTTAAGTTATAAAGCTCAACTGTGGACAAAAAAAACAACACCTGTTGTGATGATGTCACGCTCTCACTGCTATCCTATTTGCGCCTGAGGCCAGATTCAATGTTTTAACCTAGTTCTTCACCTCTTCCTGCCCTGGCTCGATGAAACCTTACTCTTCCTGTTCATACACCACAAGCAAACTGGCTAAAATGCCAACACTTCCTCAGCAGGTACTTTGGTATATTTTATCATCTTTGTATGGACAGGTCTTTCTTGTAGCGCAGGGGTCACCAATGCGGTGCCCGCAGGCACCAGGGAGTCCATAAGGACCAGATGAGTTGCCCGCTGGCCTGTTCTAAAAATAGCTCAAATAGCAGCACTTACCAGTGAGCTGCCTTTATTTTTTTAAATTGTATTTATTTACTAGCAAGCTGGTCTCGCTTTGCTCGACATTTTTAATTCTAAGAGGGACAAAACTAGAATTTGAAAATCCAAAAAAATATTTTAAAGACTTGGTCTGCACTTCTTTAAATAAATTCATATATTTTTTTTACTTTGCTTCTTATAAATTTCAGAAAGACAATTTTGGAGAAAAAATACAACCTTAAAAATGATTTTAGGATTTTTAAACACATATACATTTTTACCTTTTAAATTCCTTCCTCCTCTTTCCTAACAATTTAAATCAATGTTCAAGTAAATTTATTTTTATTGTAAAGGATAATGAATACATTTCAATTTAATTCTTCATTTCAGCTTCTGTTTTTTCGACGAAGAATATTTGTGAAATATTTCTTCAAACTTATTATGATTAAAATTCCCCAAAAAAGATTCTGGCAAATCTAGAAAATATGTAGAATCAAATTTAAATTTTATTTCCAAGTCTTTTGAATTTCTTTTAAAATTTTAGTTCTGGAAAATCTAGAAGAAATAATGACTTGTCTTTGTTAGAAATATAGCTTGGTCCAATTTATTATATATTATAACAAAGTGCAGATTGGATTTTAACCTATTTAAAACATGTCATCAAAATTCTAAAATTAATATTAATCAGGAAAAATTACTAATTATGTTCTATAAATTATTTTTTTTAATTTTTCAAAAAGATTCGAATTAGCTAGTTTTTCTGTTCATTTTTTTTCGGTTGAATTTTGAATTCTGAAGAGTCGAAATTGAAGATGAACTATGTTTCAAAATGTAATTTTCATTTTTTTCGTGTTTTCTCCTCTTTTAAACCGTTCAATTAAGTGTTTTTTTCATCATTTATTCTCCACAAAAAACCTTCCATAAAAGGAAAAAAAAATTTCAATGGAATTACAGACAGAAATAACCATTTTTTATACATATATAGTTTTATTTATTAAAGGTAAATTGAGCAAATGGGCTATTTCTGGCAATTTATTTAAGTGTGTATCAAACTGGTAGCCCTTCGCATTAATCAGTACCCAAGAAGTAGCTCTTGGTTTCAAAAAGGTTGGTGACCCCTTATTTATAGGTATATTATTTCCTACTTGCACCTTGGTCTCTGGAGTTCCCGCTGCATCGCTTGAAAGAACAATCTGCGCATCTTGCCCTAATGTGGGATCTGAACCGAGGAGGTCGTTGTGGATTGTGCAGCCCTTTGAGACACTTGTGATTTAGGGCTATATAAATAAACATTGATTGATTGATTGATTGATCACCGTGCAACCCCCACGTTACACAAATGTGGTACTAGTATCGGTTAAAATATAAACGATACCCATCCGTGCTTAGCATACGCAGGTTGTGTTTCAACCACCCAAAAAAAGGGTAAGCATTTCAAAGTAACCCATTTGCATGTTTCCAACGGTGAAAATGAAAGCCGATGTTTGCATCCCGTTACCATGACCACCAAATAAATTGTTTGTAGTGTTGATTAAACACTAACTAGGCGGAAACGTCGGAGAGTTTGAGAGAGTGTTGAATGTTAAAACCATCATCTTGTCCAATAAGCGTCAAAATCCAGCGGGCGCGTCAACGCTGCAGGTGCCATCCCTGACGAGCATTTGCAAAATAATCTTGCCTGATGAAGAGAGGAACTTGAGGAAATTCACCTCCTCGTGTGACACGTACACAAACACAGCCACACACACACACACACGCACACGCACACGCAGGCTTTGGTAACTGTTGCCTCCCTGGGGGTGAATCCCCACCTGGGAGATCCATCCTGTCAGTGCGCATTAGATCAGTTACCCTTTCATTCTCTCCGGTTACACTTGTTCCCAGACTTTTCACTCCCAGATTAACTCATGTCCACAAAACACAATTATTTAATGAGGGCTCTTTTTTTCTTTTCTTTAAGTAGCACACTTGTGAGAGAGGGAAAAGGGGCATGAAGCAGGTTTGTGCAGAATTCTGAATTGAATTCAGATTTACGACGCCCCATATACGGTAAGAACGGGATTAGTATGGCCCTATGCGTCGCGGTTTACCTGACACATGAAACGTGACGAATTGGGGGACGGGGGGGGGGTGGTTGCACTATCCACTTTAGCAGCCAGTCGACAGTAGTGTGTTAAATATTTCAAAATGTTTGTTTTGTAGCAATTCCAACTTTCACCACAGCGTTAGTTACTATGTGTAGTGGCACTTTCCATCATTTTCAGCATACTGCAATGCAAAATGATTAACCCAGGAATGGAGCCATACTGAATGAATCCCTTCCCTGCTGTAGGTTGTGTATAATACAGATATCCTCAAAGTGCTATAATCATAAGACAAATGGTCAAATTCATGTTTTTCTGAACAATCTTGCTCAAATGTTGCCAGTCCCCCAAAGAGCCAACTCAACATCCCAAATTTTTAGCGGGCATTTTGTTGAGCGAAATTGCAAGTGTATCCGACTTATTTCTCAGAAAAAATAATTGCACGGGTGTAACAAATGTTAGCTGGATTAACTGTGTGTAAAGTAAACCTCACAAAAGCTGCACTGGTCAGTGAGATAGGAGCCTGAGCGTTTATCCCTACAAGCTACTATGATCGACTACCAGTCCAGAGGGATTGTGTGTGGTCGTAAGTTCGAGTCCGGGCATGTGCAAGGCA